>NW_027187398.1:4327246-4401277 GCF_028583685.1 Petaurus breviceps papuanus | reverse complement strand
AGAGAGAGAGAGAGAGAGAGAGAGAGAGAGAGAGAGAGAGTCTCTATGTCTAAGATACCAAACCCTGAAACAAAGAAGGGGCGGTGGGCCGAGGGGAGAAGGAGCAGTTCAGCAAAGTCAAACAACAAATATACCATGTCTGAGAGCATATGCCCTGTTCCACACTTATAGTCTCCCACCTCTGCAAAGAATGGAAGGACGTACATTTTCTCAGCCCTCCTCTGGGGCTTGGTCCTTATACTAATCACTCAGTTTCCTGACGTTTTTGTCGTTATTTTGTTTGGAAAGAGATTTTTAAATACTCTCTCTTCTGGGGACAGGATTTGGCTTCTAAGAACTGGAGACCAGCGCACTGGAAGGCTATGGGATGCTAGGATGGCAGAGACCCGTGGCACTTGGCACAAAAGAATAACCAATCTCATTCCCTTCTCCCTACCCCCAGGAGGTTACCAGGGAGTCTTTGGGGGCCAGGTAGTCATGGCTCAGGGAGAAGAGGCATCGAGTCAGCAGGGACAACCCCCCTCTCCCGGCTCCCATCTCAGGCCACCCCCTGGGACGCCCCTATCCTACCCGCCCCCCTGCCTGATTCCCGATAAGAGGTTGGCAGAGGCATCGCCCGATGGCGCATCGCTGTGTCTACTCATTGTCGGCATTAACCTTCCCCACGGCTCCTTGTTCTCTGTAATGTTACACTTGTCTTCCCGCAACACATGGATACCCGAGCCAATTTTGTCATGCAAATGAATTCAGCTCCATTGTAAATCGAGTCGAGGGGGCGGTAGTTTATCTCGAGCCTGCTGGCACCGCCCGTCATCCTTCTACCTTCTCCTCTTCCGGCAGGGTGGTGGCGGCCGGTTGAGGGGGTGGGGAGTGGGGCCCACCATGGGCAGTCCCCAGGGGGGTCTTGGCTTGGGAAGGTGGTGTAGTTAGGAGAGAGAGGGAGAAAGGGCGACTCGACCTCACACGCGCCTGAATTTTTGGCCCAAGTCCGCAGCCGTCAGACATCCCTCTTAGCTCAGCGAGAAAATTGCCGCTGCCGCCTCCAAAGCCCTCACCCACCCCACCCTCCACCCCACAATCATCAATAGAACTAAGGTTCTGTTTTAAGGAAACCAGACATGAAAATGCATTCCTTCTTTGATTTATTCATTCAATCATATATTCATTCATTCCTTTATAAAAAAAAAAAAAAACAACTACTCTTTTTGAGGACCTGCTTTGCACCAGGCACTGTGAAAAAACCTGAGCTTCTTCAATTTGCACAATGATTCCTGGCAGGGTATCTTCTGTGAACCCGTGCCCCATCTCCCACTCCAAAAATACTTTGAAAAATATGATCTGCTTTCCCTAGATTGAATTTTCATCAAACTTTTCAGAAATATTTCTTCTGTTGCTGAAGGTAAGGGCCCCTGCTCTTCCCTTGTCCTTTAGTACTGTGGCACACACCAAAACTTCCTCAATAATCTTCCCATGTGTACAAAAATATTTATATCAGTTCCCCATCTATTGGAGAATGGCTGAACAAATTACATGAAAGTACAGTTGTCTTGTCTGGTTGTACTATATGCACATAAATGACTATTCTGTTTGGGGTTTGACAAGTTCGGAATAAAAATTAAAACAGCCTTCTCTTGGTTTCTCAAGGTTTAGGTCTAATGCCTCTGTCCTCCCTCCTCCCCAGCTGCTAGTGCCTATTATTTAGAATATAAGCTCTTTGAGCACAGGTACGATTTCACTTTTGACTTTGTATCCCCAGGGCTCAACACAGTGCTTGGCACAAAGTAAGCTTAATAAATTCTGATTGACTGAGTAAATTATCAGGTCCCCCATATTGACTTAGATAAGGGAGATTAGTTCCTGAATGCTTGGGGATGGCTTTCTACTTACCCCTGCTCCCAGCAGAAAGAGAAGGGGGACGACTTTGCAAATACTTCTAAGGAACCAAGGCCTTGGCCTATATCTGACTTTTCCAACCCTATTATTAAAATAAGGTTTCAGTTGCCAGGGGATGAGCTGGCCAAGATAGTCCTGCTAAGCGCCAAAGTACCACAAAACAAAGAGCCTATCACCGAGGTAGGCAAGAGATCAAGTCCGGAGAGATCAGCTAAGACAAGAAAGAAAGAAAGAACCATGCAAAGGTCTCTAGGCCAGATGGTTGGGTCCAGAGATGTCAGCAGCATCACTACTAGTGAGCTAGGCTGAATTCTGATCCTAGCCTCCGAACTCTGGGCTCTCTGGCCTACTTAACAGTACCTGTTTGGTGTGTCTGGGTGTCATGGCTCGAGGCCCGTGAATATTGATTGTAGTTAAAAGAAAGTCAGAGGCCAGATAGCAGGTGAGTGATGTCCCTGATTGAGCTAGAGGCAGAAATGCTGATATCTCTGGAAAGAAGGAGAGTAGTATGGTGGAAAAGGAAAGGCAAGAAAAAATGATTAAGCCCTCACTATGTTCTAGGCACTCAGGATACAAAAATAAGAAAAACCAAAAACAGATCTTGACTTTAGGGGCTTATTCTAATTGGGTAAGATAATATGCAAAAAGTTTGGGGGGGGCAGTGTTACCCACTGGGATCATGGTGTTGAAGTCCAGAGAGTCAGAAAAATAGCTGGGAGGACAGTGAATATAGATCCCTTTCCAAACAAGGATGGGAGGGCAATGGGACGAACCCACTGTAGAGAAAGAGGTTGGAATTGTGGAGGGATGTTCCAGGGTGAGAAGATCAAAGGGATGGATAACTCTTCCAGGGAGAGGAGGCCCTAGACACTGAGGGAGGTTCCAGGATAAGACTGAGGTGTGGTGTTGAATTTCAGAAAATCAGGAGAGCTAGGAAGAGAATGAAGGTTGGCTGGCCTGGGCCCCTCCCCAAAATGGAACTTCCAGGAAGAATTCACCAATGGGATGAGTGGATGAGATGGTGGAAGGATGTTTCAGGGTTAGAAGTACACTACATGCAGGGATTGCTGGGTCTTTCACAAGCCAAAAAACACTGACCTATAAGGTATCTGCCTACATCTGTTGGTTCCTAAAAGTAGCTATCACCTAATGAGAGTCAAGGTACACATGACTATAATCAGGAAAAAACCCAGGTTAGAAACTGGGAATCTGATCCTGGTCTTTATAAATCTTAAAGCACTATGAAAATATAAAGCTTTTGAGACTAAATTAAGAATTAGGAAGGTAAATATGCTGCTAAAAAAAACAAAAAGCCATAACATGATATATTCCAAATCCAAAGATTTCCTGATTGTCAGATATTTTGAATAGTCAAGCCACTGTTTCCTTTCACCACTGTTACAGTTAGTCGAGAGTTTATTGTAAAAGGAAATACTTTCAGGCTCTTCCCATGGAAATGAGTGGGGAAGGGCTCTGTTCCCAAGGCTACCTGTCCTAACACCAGGGTTTTTGGGATGGGCTGCTCAGAGAGAAAATGCTCTCTCCCTCCCCACCCCAAAAGGAAAGTTTGATTTATACTGCAAAGGACAGGGAAGGACTCCCTTCTGAACACATGTAAAAGGGACCTTGACCACTTACAAGAGTCTACCCTCCCTCTTAGAGATCTACACAGTCCCTATGATTCATAGAGCTGCTTTGGGTTTTTTTTTTTAATGTTTTTCCTTTTTTTTAATTAAATTAAATTTTATTTTTTGCAATTATCAACCATTTGGTTTTTTGGCTTCCCATCTCATTAGCCTCTATTATAAAAATTTACAAAAACAAACAAAATACTTAACAAATAAGCCTAGTCAAAACAATTTCCTATATTGACCACATCTCATTCTGATTAGTCCATCACCTGGGTGGGAACACTGAGCTTTTCAATCCTCTACTGAGGAAGCTGGGACAAAGGTAGTGGGTGTAATGGAAAGGAGTCAAGAGACCTTGTTTTTAGTTCTTACCTTATCTGTGTGATGTTGTTCAAGTCACCTTGGTGGTCTTTGCCTCTATTTGCCCATCTGTCAAGGGGGTTTAATCTCACCTGGCCTCAGGATGGGAAAATCCACCCTGAGCATAGATTATAACTGAGATTGAGATCTGGAAGTCTTGCATGTCATCCAGTTGCATCATTTTACAGAGAAGGAAACTGGGGGAGAATGACTTGCCCAAGGTCTCACACAATGGGTTTAAATCCCAGTCCTGCATGATAATAGAGCTCTGAAGTCATATGAGTGGAACTGAAATCTTCGGATTCTGGTCTCACTATTTTGCTCAGGTTGTTTGATTAATTGCTCCCTCCACCTGAAGCGCCCTCCTTCCTCATCTTATTGGATGCCTAGACTTCCTTCCAAGCCCAACTCAAAAGTCACCCCCTCCAAGAAGTCCTTCCCTGATCTCCTGACTGGAAACAACCTTACCCCTCATCACCCACAATGCTTTGTGAGATTGGAGCATAGTGTGCTACTCCATCTTCTAAACTTGTCCTCTGCTATCCTATCCTCCAAACCTTTGTTTACATTGCATCCTCCTAAAATCTCCCACTGTCTTCCTTTGTGAAAATCCTACCAGTTAAGTCCTATCAGCTCCCTGAATTATTTGCTGATCCTCCTTCCTCTCCCCAATATAGGGCTACTCTCAGAGCACCTTGTCTCTCTCTTATGAGACTTGTAACAACCTGTATTGTACCATAGTTATTTGTTCTCATGTCATGAAAAGCGATGGGAAGTAGAGGAAATCAACTTGTCACCAAAATGGTAAAAATAAAAAACAAACCCCCCCCCCAAAAAAAAAAACTCCGGGCTTCAGGAATTGTACAATGGAAGAGCACAAGATTTGAATCCCTACTCTGCTGCTTAATACCTGTGTGACCTTGGGCTAGTTCCTTGACCTCTCTGGGCTTCGGGTTCCTCTCTATAAAATGAAAGGGTAATTCAAAGTACAAGGAAAGAGTTCTGGGCTTGGAATTAGAGGATTCTCTACCTCTCTAACTGGGTTCAAATTCTAGCTCTCCTACTTGTAAGCTGTATGACCACAGGCAATTCTCTTAACTTCCCTGGGCCTCAGTTTCCTCATTTGTAAAATAAGAAGGTCGGATGATATAATCTCTAAATTCCCTTCCAGCTCTAGATCTAGGATCTTGTAATCCTCCCCTGATCCACATTGGCCAAATTCCTAGAGTCCAGAAAAGAAAAAACAAACTGACTTCCTGCAGTGCTCCAGCTGTGTATATATTGATAGAGGCATGCAGAGAGATAAGTCATTTATCAAACACTTAGTAAGCATCTTCTGTGAAGACCTCATTGTGCCAAACATGTGATCTGCTCTCAAGGAGTTTTCAGTCTAGTAGGGGGATAAGACACAAACACAGATAACTAATGCACACTATTACCCAACAAATGCATTACAATATCTCAAGACAATGTGATGATGAGGGGGGAGGTTGTTATCAGTCAGGGGATCAGGGAAGGACTTCTTGGAGGGGGTGACTTTTGAGTTGGGCTTGGAAGGATGGCTAGGCATTTAATAAGATACAGAAAAAAAAAAGGCATTCCAGGTAGAGGGAGCAGTACATCCATCAACATCTTGAGCAAAGTGTTGTTATTCAATTGTTTCAGTAGGGTCCAATTGTTCGTGACCCCATTTGGGGTTTTCTTGGCAAAGATACTGGAGTTGGCTTGCTATTTCCTTCTCCAAATCATTTTACAGATGAGAAACTGAAGCAAATAGGGTTAAGTGACTTGCCCAGGGTCACACAGCTAGTAAGTGTCTGAGGCCAGATTTGAACTAATGAAGAAGAGTCTTCCTGATTCCAAGCCCAGCTGAACAAAGTAGTGAGGCCAGAATGAAAATCATTCAGAAGGAATAGTGTTCAGGGTGTGTGTTTGGGTGTGTGGGTGTGTGGGGGGTGAATTTTAAATGTTATTCACAGGCTATGATTCAGTGGAACAGAATTATAGATTCCAAGTGCTGAGAAATCCTTGGAGATCATCCAAATTCTCCTTCTACAAATGAATATACTGAACCCCCAGAGGGAAAATGATTTGCCCAAAGTCACACAGCAAGTTAGTGATAGGGTTGGGATTAAAACTCAGTCCAGTGTTCTTTCCATTTTACACAATCTATACCTGGCCTGGAGATTTTATATGCACACTCTGTAAATATAAATCATATTTATATTTACACCTCTGTGTAAACACATGTATGTTATATAAATTATACATGTGCATACATGATGCCTATATAGATGTACATATAATGCAATGCAAGTATAATGTGTATTCATTATGAATATGTGCATATGTTATATTTCCATCAAAGATCATAGGATCATAGATTATTGGAAATGGACTTTTATGAGTTAAGAAGTTCTACTCATTTTACAGATGAGAATAGATAAGCCTGTTGATATCTGGCTTAGACCAGCAAGTGTCTGCTATTACTATGTGCCAGGAGCTGTGCTAAGAGCCGAGAATACAAAGAAAGTTCACAGTGAAACCCATATTGAAAAGCCTCGTAAAAAGACAGGCATCTCTCTGCTCTCTGTCATCAGGCATGATAGACAAGGGCTGACCTAGGAACTGGGGGGCCTGGGTTCTTCTAGCCTTGGCCCTGCCACTAATTCACTGTGTGACTACAAACAAATCAGCTCCCTTCCCTGGGTCTCAGTTTCCTGGTTCCTAAAATGAAGAGAGTGGGAACAGGTGATTTCAAAGGCCCCTTTCCTTTCCGACATTACAGTTTTAAATTCAACAAACATAGCCAATGCCCCTACACTACTTCCTGCTCAAGTAGATGAAAATCCTTGCTGGGCCATTTCAAGGTACCCCGGGCCTCAGCCAGTCTCTCCCGACCACTCCCACCCCCATCTTCCCTTCTGTATAAACATGCACACACAATGCACCTCCCCACTGTGGATCTCTCCCCACTGATAAATGTGCTCGTTGGGGGTAATCAATAGGGACCCAGGTCCCAGTCACCGGGGACTGAGCATCTCTTGGCCATTTATCGTGGGGGGCGTCAGAGTAAATGGGTCCTGGGGCTTCGGGCAGAGCCGGCCTTAAGTTCCACGGAATAATGACGGCGGCCTGAGTTTTTCCTGCCGTAATTTATGCCCTGCGCTCCCGCTCCAGTCACTCAATACCAGTGAGTCTGCAGAGGTAGAGATAGTCCTTAATGAGAAGAGGTCTCGCCTTTATCTCTTTTATATTTCAACCATTATCTCCCCCCAGTCTATAGCCACGCGGTTACCTCTGACAATAATGCTCAGAGGCAACAAATGCTGATGAGTTTTCTATGCAGTCCTCACAATAAGTCTATCAAAACAACCTCGAAAAATTATGAACCCCGTGACAGACAAATACAACCGGCTTCGGCGTGAATTTAGAGCCCCCCGACGCTCGGCTCCTTTTAATTCTTCAGGCTGCCCTTATCTCTGCTGTTCCTCTTCTGGCGAGAAGATAACAGTAATTCTTCTCTATGCTAGGGTGTGTGTGTTTTTTTTTCACCCACTGAGTGAGATGTTTTCCGTGTCTTTCTGCTTGCTAAAGATAAAGGGTTAAAGACCAACTTGTGTTGGGTGCTTTGTCTGCTTGGGGCGGGGGGGAGGAGGAAGGGGAGAAGAAAGGGGGGTGGTGGGGAAGAGAGGGGAAAAAAAGTAATCAGCATTCAAGAGATTGCTATCGGAGGAACAGCGCAGAGAACAGTAATTTTGCCGGCTTCGGCGAGGGCTCTCTCCACCCTCCCCCCCCCCTTTTTTTTTATGAATGCGCATAATGCCTAGAGTGTTGGGGCCAGATAAAAGAATTAGCGGCGGCACAGGGGGACCGAGGCACTGAGTACAGGGGAGAATTAGAATGTCTATCTTTGTCTCTCCCAGCTCATCCAGCCAGCCGGGGCTCCAGGCTCGTAAACAATTTAATCTTTTTGCTACAGTTAAAATACAAAGACAGCAAGCCTCCTTCTTCCAAATGGAAAAGGGAGGAGGAGGAGGATTGGGGAGGGGGTGAAGAGGGTTGGAAAGAGAGGGAGGAGGCGGAAAAGGGCTGACACCACAAACTTTTTCCAGGTTAACCCCTTGGCTTGGAGCTGAAATCTTCATACACATACTCTGTGCCCCTGCTCTGCCTGCCCTCCTTCCTCCCCTTGTTCCCTAGGCACTGTATCCAAATCCTTTCACTAGGATGTATTAATCCATTTTCCTTTTTTCTGCCCTGCCTCACCTTTGCTCAAGTCACCCCACCCCCTCCCAGGATTTCTGGTGTTGGCAGCTCACTCCTTTCCCTCTTCTGCCCTGTGCCTCACTATAGAAGAGGGCCCCCTCGGAGCAACCTACCCGTCACCATTCCTTCTCTTCACTGCCCTACATTTACTATATAGCTGGAGAGAGAAAAGTTGCCCCTGAGCAGTCCTGTTCCTTTGGGTCCTACAATTATCACAAGGAACCAGGGCTGAAGAGCAATCCAAAGTCTGGAAGGAGGGGTGAGCAGCAAGGGGCTGCTTAGGAGAGAGACAGACCCAAAGATGGAATCACGGAATGAGTGCTTTGGAATTATTCCACAGGTATACCACAGATCTCTGTTTAGACTATAAACTCCTTGAGGGCAGGAAGTCACTTTTCTTTCCTCTGTTTTCTCCACAGTTCCAAGTCTGGAAATCTGTAGAGTGGGGACCCACTCTGATCTGTTGACAAACTACTAGAGACCCAAAAACAGAGATTCAGAAGCAGACACGAAGAACAATGAACTCCTACATACATAGAAAGTTCTGAGTTTGTTTACACCTGGTTCAATCATGGGAACTTCTAACCCTACACATCACTTTCTTTGGCTCATGCCCCCACCTAGGGTTTTCCTTGAGAATACCTTCCCAGAGAGGATTAGAAAATACTTTGTCTAAATCTTTAGAGAAAAAGTGAAAGGTTCCTTAGCTCCCATGCAAGCAGAAAGACTAACAATACACAGAATCACAGACCGGAAGATACGAAGGATCACACTCAAGGCCCAAAGCAGTTCAGGCAACTCTCCTTCCCTCTCCAGTAGGCCTCCACCTTCTCCAGAGGTGTGCCCTAGGATTGAGCCACTTCCACAATGGGAAAGTACTTAGGGTTCCCCTGTAATAAATCCCAGACTTATAGCACTACCCTGTGGCTAAGGACCCTCCTAAAGTGAGAAAACACCGCACAGTCTGAATAATAAATACACAGTTCTAGTGAAGGGTAAGGTCTGATTTTCCTTGGCCCCATCACTGCTCTGTTCTTAGCTGATCTTCAGATGTGATCCTTGCTTAGTCTTAAAACTTTTTATTGCCTAGGAACCCCTCTTTCCAGGAGGTCTAGCCTAGGAGGTCTCCCCTCTGTGCCCAGGAGGCTTAGTCTGAGCTACTCAACCACTTATCTAGCCAGTGCCAATTCTGGGGCTCCCAGCTCCCTTCTCTTCAAGAAGTCATGTGATTTTCTAGAAAGACCACCTAGATGCACAGGCATTCGCCTCCTGTGAGCTGAGCCTGAATTTCTCCTATCTGCATCTCTCTGCTCTCTGTCTACTCTGTTTAAAGGCCAAATCCAAGGGTGTGTCTCAGGTGTAGGACTAACCATGACTCAATCAATCATTCTCAAATGCCAGGACTCAATCAATCATCCTTAATGTGCTGTCAATGGGCCAATGAGTACCCAGGGCAAGGGTACTCATTCACACCCCATTAAGGAGACATTGTCAATGCCAGAACAAAGTCTCAAATGCTTGTCAATGGGGATGTTTATAACTAGTGTAAGGAGACATCCTGGGTGCCAGAACAAAGGCTTCATCTTTTAACCTTGTTAACCTTAACCAGGCTCCTCCTGGGCTCACCCACTTGATACACAGAAATTGGTGGTGGGGATCTCTAAGAGAGGTGGAAGGCTGTCTTAGAAAGCAGAAAAGCAGAGATATTTCCAAAAGACAGAGGGTAGGGGTGAGGGGAAGGAGAACTAAATAGGATCATGGGATTTTTTTTATTAATTCTTTAATTTATTAATTTGTTTGTTTCCTTTTAATTTACAGGATTCAATTCCATAATTCCTTGAATTTCACATTTTGTCCCCCTCCCCCCCCATGGCG
This sequence comes from Petaurus breviceps papuanus, assembly GCF_028583685.1. Classification (NCBI taxonomy): domain Eukaryota; kingdom Metazoa; phylum Chordata; class Mammalia; order Diprotodontia; family Petauridae; genus Petaurus; species Petaurus breviceps. The sequence goes on along the minus strand of NW_027187398.1, from coordinate 4,391,249 downwards.
TCTTATAATCAAGTACAGGATCTGTAGATACTTTCACATTATACAATGGTCAGGTTATAAGGATGGAATCATGGGATTTTTTTTTAATCCCAAAGAGCCTTAAGAGATCATTTATTTTAACTCCCTATATTTAACAAATAGGGAAACTGGGGTCCAGAAAAGGTAAATGATTTGCTCAAGGTCACACAGTCTCCTGAATCTCAGTACAATTTCTTTTCCACTGGAGATGGAGGGTGAATAAGACCAGACTGGGGTCAGTTCACAGCTAGTCCCCAGTATTGAGTAGGTGGGCATTCCACCCTTCTAGTAACTCTTTCCTTACCACACACTCCAATTTTCCTAAATGGCTTTACCATTTCCATTCAGGAGTTGTCCCAGTTGAATACTTGTGACTAATTTGTGTAATATTTGTAAAGCACTTAGCACAGTGCCTGGTACATAGTAGGGAGTATATATATTAGCTATTATTATTGTCAAGCGCTCCTGACCCCAAATCCTGTACAGTCACTTCTCTGAATCTCTCTTAAAGGTAGAGAGTTCAGGAAAGCAGAGGGGAATTGAGAAGGGGGGAAGAGTGAGGTGGGGAGTCAGAGGAATGGAACTGGATCATTGGGATGCCTATCTCCTCCATAGATGAAGAGACTGTCAGTTAATGAATGGAACCTGAAGCAAGGGGGTTTTGGAAAGAGAAAGCTCTCACTGAATCTGAGAAGAGTGACTATCTCCCAGGACAGACAACTTAGTTATTGTGGTCCAATTGATCATTCCTCTGTCTGACTGACCATAGTACTTGATGTTTGTATTATACTGCAGATTTGGATACCTAAGAATATTTGGTCTCCTGATTAACTATATAATGACATATACTGAATTAAGAGCTAGCATTTATATAGCATTTAAAGACTTTCAAAACATTTTACAAATATTATCTTGTATCAGTCTCACAACAACAATAGAAGAGAGGTGCTATTATTATTCTCATTTTATAGATGAGGAAACTGAGGTATGGTCACATAGATACTGAGGGTCTTGAGGTAGGATTGTGAACTCAGTTCTTTCTGACTTGAAGACCAGCACTTTATCCACTGTACCATCTAGCTAGCTAGTGGATAAGGTGCTGGATTGGATTCAAATCCTACTTCTGACATTTCCTAGCTGCAGGTTGTTTAACCTCTGATTCTCTAAGACTTGTCTACTAAGTTATACATGGATTGTGATCTGCACAACCCACCATAGATCGCCAATTATTCCACATGTGTTTGCTTTGTCTTTTCCCCAGGTAAGATCATAGATTTAGAGCTGAAATCTGACCTCTTCATTTCACAGATGAGGAAACTCAGCAACAGAGAGGTTAAGTGTTGTTGGGAGATACAGTGGTAAGAAAACTGGATATGGAATCAGAAGACCTGGTTTCAGTTCTCAGCTTTATTGCTGTCTGAGTGACCTTGGGTGAGCCAATTCCCATTTCTGAGCCTCAGTTTCCTCATTTATAAAATGAGATTCAGCAAGACAGTTGGTGAAGTTCTTCTAGATCATAATCCTACAGGATTGTAAGCTCCTTGAGAATAGGGATGAAATTTTATACTTTCTTTGTAATCTTACACAGAGTTGATCTCAACTGGGTCATCACTGCCATTCAGGACTACCCTTATTCATTTCTTTTTGACTCTTTTTGACTTTTTTGACATTTCATCACCAAAACAGCTGGTCCAAACCTTTCCTACTTTCCCTAAGCTCCAATCTACCCCTTAAGGATGACCTGACCTCCTAATTTATAGAAATCAAAGTCATCCAAAGTGAACTCTCAACTCCTTTCCTATGTAGCTCAAAAATTTTCTGGGTATTCATTCTTTCTCTTTTCCTCCCCTCCTATCTTTGAGGAAGATAGATCCCTTCTTCATCCTAAGGCTGTCCTTTATATTTGTGTTCTTAATTCTATTCTTTCCCACTTCCTTCAGGATCTTACTGCATCAATTATCCACACCCCCCCCTTGAATCTTCAGTCTTTCCCTTTCCACTGCCTCCTTCACAATTCCCTAAAAATATTCTCAAATCTCCCATCCTAAAGCATCCTTCCCTTGATGGGCACCTACATGGTGCAGTGAATATATTGCTGGACTTGGAGTCAGGAAGACCTGAGGTCAAATCTGGACTCAGAAATTTACTCATCGTGTGACTTTGGCAAGCCACTTTAATCTGTTTGCCTCAGTTTCCTCATCTGTAAAGTGGAAACCCCCTACCTTCTGGAGTTATTGTAAAGACCAATGAGATAACTCATTTAAAATATTTTGTAAAACCTAAAACCCTATATAAATGCTAACTATTATGATGACTATTATATACCTTCAAACTACTACAACTCTTTCTTTCCTTCCTTTGAACACCAGACTTCTGGAAAGAATAGGCTGACTTTACTTTCCCATCAACTCACTCCTTAATCTTTTATAGCCTGACTTCTACTTCCATTAGTCCATTGAAATAGTATTTTCAAAGGTCACCAGTGACCTCCTAATTCTCAAATCCAGTGGCCTTTTCTCAGTCAAGGGAAGGGTCATGGCACTGTGTCAGTGGAGCCACAGGGTAAAGAGGGAGTCATAAGGAATGGAGGTTCTACCCACCTATACCCCATTCCCTATTCAAAGAGGGCTTAGCTTCTGGTTATCATGGTCTCTGAAAGATGGATCTGATAAATGACCCACATCAAGTTGGAATAAGTCATACTCAGAAACTAGATTCCTCTCCCCACCCCCAGCCATCTTCCAATCCAAGTGTCCTCTTCATTGCTAGACAGCCATGAATCCAGCAATACATATCTTAGAAAGGCAAATTGGTAGAGCAGACAGGGCTCTGAATGTATAGCCAGAGAACTGGGTTGAATCCTTGGGTCCACATTTGTTGGCTACATGTTCCTAGGAAAGTCATTCCCCTTTCCAAACCTCAACTTTTCCATCTATGAAATAGGGTCAAGAATAATAAAACCATACCTATGGCAAAGGTTATTGTGAGGAGAACACTTTAAAATTTTAAAATATTACAGAAATATGAGTTGTTATTGTCTCTTGTCTGAGTGAGATCAGTCTTCATTCTAAAATAAATGGGGAAACAGAACTGTAAGGGATCTGAGGGAAAGAGAGGAGAGAGAAAGGGGGGGAAAGGAAGAGAGGAAGGGTGGAGGTAGAGATGGAGGTAGGAGATAGAAAAATTTAAAAAAGGAGGGGGAGAGAGGGAATGAAGAAGAGAGAGAGACAGAAAGAGAAGAGAGTGAGACAAAGAGGAGAGACAAAGAGGAGAGAGACACGGAGAGAGGGAAGGAGAGACAGAAACATAAACAGAGATAGCAAAAGACAGGTAAAAACAGACACAATAGAGGATCACACAGTCACAGAATATCAGACTTGATATCAATTTCCAAAGCAATATCAGAGATAATCTAGTTCAACTCCCTCCTTTTGTAGATGGAAAAACTTGAGGTCCTACGGGAAGCAACTTGCCCAAGGTAACAGCAAATTAGTGGCAAAGTCAGGACTAGAACCCAGGTCTTCTAATTCTCAGTGCAGGGGCAGAGCTTTATTCTAATTATTTAACAATAAATTACTAACTTGTCATTACTGAAAAAAGGGTGGGTGGTGGTTGTGATTTGGTGGGTTTTTTAGCTCTAAACCTGTGATTTCCTCAGGACTTCTCCACCTGCAGTAACTTGCAGTCTGGCAGAGTTCCACTTAAGAGTCTTAGAGTTTACAAGAGCATGAAAATCATAGAATTATAGATTGAGAACTGCAAGGGATCTCAAGGTCACTTGATCCAACCCCTTGTTTTACAGATGAGGAAACTAAGGCCCAGGTAGGTCAAATGACTTGCTTAAGTACACACAGAGATTAGGGAGCAGAGCCAGAATTCAAATCTAGGTCTTCTGACTCCAAATTTCTGGGGGTGGGGGAAGGAATCCAGCTTCTGAGTCTGACTTCTTCCAACTTGATGTGGGTCATTTATCAGAGCCCTCTTTCAGAGATCATAATAACCAGAAGCTGAGTCCTCTTTGGGTAGGGAATGGAGTATAGGTTGGTAGGATTTCCAAAGCTTCCTGGGGCACTGAGATGTACCTTGCTCTTTTTTTTTCTGACACCAAGACCAGTACTCTAGCCACTGTGCTATGCTGCCTCTCTATGGGAAATATATATCCACCAAATTTCCAGTGTCACCTCTGCCATAAGAGGCTATATTTTTTAATCCCTTCATCTTTGTGCCCACTACCCATCTCAGCTGCAGTGACAGCTTCCCAAGGACAACCTTGATGAATTCCTTGATATTTTCTCTGCTGTGCAGGTGTACTTAGCCTTTGCCCAGAGCCCTGTCCTCTGCAGATTCTCTTTCTCTCTTCACTGTTCCTTCCTACATCCTCACTCCTGGGCTCTCTCTGGGCCAGCTTCGTCCTCTCTTTGACCAACAGAATCCCAGTGAGAAGCATACGCCCACGAAGGCAGTGAGTTGCAGATGTGCAGTCAGATGACAGGAAGACAGCATCTGCTAGTAGACGAGAGGTGTGTGGGGATGACACCCCATCTGTCCTAGGGACTCTTCATATTTTGGGGATACTCAAAAAGCAAGGTCCTAGTTAATGATATAGGACAGCAGAAATGTCACTTAGGTCACCAAATGCAGGATGTAAGTAGTATTCTTGGGTTTTTTCCCTTTCCTCCACTCAGAATAGCCCTTCTTCTGACCTAACCAGGGTCGTGTTTGGTGCTGGTTGAAGGGTGTCTCTCCTGTATTTAAAGAAATTTTACTGCCTTTCAGTTGCCTAATTCAATGACCAATACACTTTCTTCTTTATGCCAAACCTAATTCCTTTTTACTTTAGTCTAAATTAATTTCCAGGAGTGTCAGAGTTTAAAGCCTTTGGAACTGGAGACAGGGAAGGATTTCTGTTGTTATTTGCATTCTGATATGCCTGAAATGTACTTTCTTTCCCAACCTAGACCCAGGAGTCTCTTAAGTTCTAGACATCATCATAGCATCTCAGTCGCTTAGTGGGAGAGGGGTGAACTTGTAGTCAAAGGGTTGGAGTTCTAGGTTTTGCCAGCCTTGTGAGCTCTGATAAGTTGCTCCCGGGACCTCAGTTTCTTCATTTGTACAAAGAGAATTGGACTAGAATAATCTCTAAGGTGCCTTCCTGCTCCAGCGTTCTGTGATCTGTGAAAAAAACTAGACTTCCTACATCTCAGAAAAAAATCCAGGACAGACTTGAATTTCAAGAAAAGAAAGTGCAGAAAGGCTTTTCAAAAGGAATATCCTTTGTTAGGTCTGGTGCCCTGATTTTTGGTTCAGAAAATGCAATGAAAGTCTATACAACTCCTGCAATAGCCGGGCTTATACTGAGATGAGGTCAGGGGCAGAGAGGCAGGGCTCTCATCTTGTCATATTCTTGGAATGTCTGGGACAGTTGCTGATGGTGTTGGATGTGGGAGGGAGGGTATTGGAAAGGCATGGATCCTCAGCTCCCCCAAACACATGCAGGAGAATATAAAAGGGAATGGTGTGTTAGGGTACAAGGAAGCATATGAGACGGTTGGGATGGAAGGCGGGGTTGAGACGGTTGATACATACTCCTGGAAGCATTTGTCTTTCCACTGCCCTCCGTCCTACATCCATCCCTATTTACACGACACCCCTCCCCACCCTCCATAACGCTGTCCACAGCTGATTTCCCAATCTGTCCTCTCTGTCTCTGTAGACACACCGCCCTGAACCTTAGCCCCCCATCTCCTGACACCAACAACGTTCTCCACAAGGGAGAGAGAGCGGGCGCGCACGTGCACCCGGACAGACGGACCCACATGGGCGGGTGCGAGCGCACACACACACACACACACTCGCACGCGCGCCTTCCGTCTCCAACCCTGGACCGCGTGCAGCTCCCTGAAGCTGAGAGCTAGGCGGCGGCGCCGGGAGCGCGGAGGAGGGAAGGATGGAAGCCAGGAGCGAGCTCGGAAGCCCAGTTAAACCGAGAGAAAGGGCTCTCCCCTCCGATGTTAAGTGCAGAGCGGGACTTTAAGTAGCAATTAAGGCAGCAGCAGAAGATGGCCAAACAGCGTGTTTATCCTCTCTCCCCCACTTTGCGACAAGAAAAGGGGAAAAAAAAAGGGGGGGAAAGGGGAGGGTGTAAAAAAAGAGGGGAGGCCACCCCATCACAGCAATTAGGAGAACTAGCTGGGGGGAAGGAGGGGGAAAAAAACCCACCAACTGTATTAAATGGATGTTTCTGCACAAAACCCCTAGGCTGACAACATCTCTGGCCTTGTAAGGGGGAAATGACTGCAAGGCGTTGTTTACATAGCTGAAATCAGGGGGAATTATGCTGTCATACTGACAACTGTAGGGGAAGGACAATTTTAAAATTACACCGTTCAACACCTTTAATGATTTGTAACAGAAGAGGTGTGGCTACTCCTATTAAATGTGTTGCCAAATCAATAAAAGGGATAATTGGAGTTGTTAGAGCAAATTACAGCCGCGACGGTTCTGTTGCAATACAATGTTCCCTTGTAAACTGCTATTACGGGCCCGCAGTATTTCTCTCTCATTGGGCTGCTTTGTAATGAGTTGGCATTTTGCTCCATAATAGTTCCACTTTCTTTTATAGAGCTTTCACTTTTACTTTTTCTCCTTTGTGCAGCCTGTAATTTCCTCTCCCTCCCTCCCGCCCTCCCTCCCCAGCCTCTCGGCCTCCTTGCCTGTTTGCAAAGGTGGCCTCGCCCGCCTGTCAACAGCCCCGAGGTGATAAACTATATTATTTCACATTATTTACAGGCCTTTTCAATTGGAAGTTGGTTGGATGGCTTGGGTTGCATTGGGTTGGGGGGTGAGGGACGCTGTGAGGGGCTGTGTAGGAGGGGATGGGGAAGGGAAACAGCACAGAAGGAGGGATCTCAAAATGCCACAAAGGCCAAAAAGAAAAAGAGGGGATAAGAGAAGACTTTTCCTGCTTCCTCAGTTCCCCACCCACCCATCCAGTCGAAGACTAGGTTCTGACTTTCTCAAATATTAAGGCCTGCCCTTTTCAGTATCTGAGCTCTAGATTTGTCAAGAAACCTCAATAATGGTAGTCAGATGTCTTGGATAGCAATGGAAGATGTTGCTTGGATTTCCAAGTCCCTAAGAGATCTTGGCCTTGTCCTCACCCTCAGAAGCCAAGGTTAGTCAATTGTGCTGCTTCATAAATATCAGAAACTGAGGGAATTATTGATTCCTCTATTCTCAATGCTGGGGAGGATGATGGCTTCCACAGACTGAATTATCAGATTCAAAGGAATTGGGTAGAAGGAGAAATTGCATCCCAGTGAAGCACATCCCTTTGGCTTAAAGAGGCTGACCATCTTGTATCTATATTCCCCCAGAGATTCCTCTCTTTGTGACCTCACCTTGCATATACCCCAAAGGTCAGGGCCCTGAGGGGAGAAAAAATCCCACACAATCTGGGTGAGATTGTGTGAAGTTTTATTAAGGCAACACCAAGCACAAAGAATACACAGAGACTTAAGTCTCTCCAAGTCTCTCTGATGCCTGCTATGGGCCATTTTTGACCCTGGGTAAGAGACATATGCATATTCTCAAATTCCTCCTTCCTCTAGTGCCTTCATGGCCTCATGCCTCCATGAGGATTGTATAAAGGATGCTGGGACCGTGTGGGTTGGAAGAAAGGGAAAATGGAAGGAAAGGTTTAGTCATCCCCAGGTACTACACTCCACTATCTATAGCAAATCTTAAGATCTAGAGAGGACCTTAGAGTCCATACACCCCAAATCTCTCATTTTACAAATGAGGAAACTGAGGCTCAGACAGGTTTACAATAAATCCCAGTTCAATGAAAATCTCAGCACAGTCAAACCATGATCAGTCAGGCTCATTTGTGTGTGTGTATGTGTGTGGTGGGGAAGGTTGGAGGTGGAGAGTTCAATCTGAACTATTAAAAGTCTGAATAATAGAATGGTTTTAAAAAACGAAATGCTATTTTGTTAGTTTAAAATACATAGTCATGAAAATTAATCGTTGCTATGCACAGGGTCTACAAACAGATAGGAAGAGGGACTAGACTGGTGATTTCACTGGTATGGAGAACTTCCAGATGAGGAAATCCCCTCTACTAATGCAAGTCAGCACATTTTCCACAACTAATAGTCTCAGAGAATTGCCTAGAGAAGTGAGAGCTTAAGAGATTTGCGCAGGGTTATACAGCCAGTATATGTCAGAGGCAGGACTTGAACCCAAGATAAAGAATATATAATATTCATTTGTATTCACAGGATCAATTTATATATCAATAACCTTCTTCAGAAAACTAAACAAGCCTGCCTTTTAGAATCTTATTTATATTGTCTTGCAAACTCTCATCTTAAACTCTTCAAGGGTCTACTTAACCCAGCTCCAGCCCATATTATCCAGTCTTTTGAATTAATAAGACCAGATTAATGAGATTCCACTATGTAACAAAGATTTCCTAGTCTCAGTCAATAGCATAAATATATAACATATATAAAATATAAAATAATATTTTAAGCAATATTCAGCACAGTCAAATTTCAGGATGACCAAAAGGGAAAAAAAAAACAGCAAAAACCCAATTAACTGGTTTATGGTCAGTAGAAGTTTGCCTCAATGGGAGCTGACCAGCTTACTTTCCTTTATATATATCAAATGTCATCCCAGTAGGTTCTATTGCAAAGAAATGTTCAATGATTACAACAAGAATTATAAGCTGAAAATAAAATTCATTCTAAGAGATCCTGAACCCCACAAAATCCCTTCTCCTTACTACCAGGGGATTATTGTCATGAGATTTTCCACTTAAAGATAATATTTCCTTCTTTAGGGAGGAGCAAAGCAGCCTTAAAAACCCACAGAAGGCAGGCAGAAGGTCTACCTGAAAACTATCTCTAGACTGGCCATACTTAGGGTTTGTTCAGGTGTGTGGCATGATAAATAAACTGCCTTTTCAGAGGAGGAGACTTTAAAAAGAACCACAAAGCTGAGCGAACACCCTTTCATCCTCTAATTGTACTATATCAAACCATTTTCATGGGATAAAGAGATTTTCATGGGTAGCAAAGGGTTACTGCCTCAGGCTGAATAGTAATGCCTCAAGCGAAATAAAAAGGGGGAGTCATAGGAAAACACTAGCGTGGAAAAAAAAGGAAAGTCAGAAGAGAGAAGAAAAACATAACTTGTCAACTTAGGTAAAGGGTAACAGAAGGCACAGGGGACTCGCCTCACCCCAGTTATAGTCCTTCCTTCAGGCTCCAATTTAAACTAGGTAGCTAGGGGTGGCCAGGTGGCTCAGCAGTAACAGCACCAGCCCCAGTGTTGGGATGACCTGGGGATTGAATCCGGGCTCAGATACTTAGCACCACACCCAGAAATAACTGGCCATGTAACCTTGAGCAAGTTACTTAACCCCAATTGCTTTAATAAATAAATAAATGAATGAATGAATGAATAAATAGATAGATAGATAAATAAATAAATACATTATAAATAAATAAACTAGGTAGCTAGCCAGAGTAGGCTATGCAGAAACACACAATGAATGAGCTTCCAGGACCAAACAGTGGAGAGGGACCAAATTCAGAATCAGGCATTAGCAGTATTAGGGATTAGCAGTAAGTAGCAAGACCAACTTCTCTCCAGGAATGAAGGATTCCTCCACCCACCCAGGCCTCTGAATCTCGTTGAACAGACAACAGCCCCAAGACATTAGGGGAAGGAAGGAAGATAAATGAGGGAGGAGGGAAGCTTCATTTTAGAGAATGGGAACAAGAAGTTTCAAGAGGTTACTGATAATAACACTTAACTTCTCTCTCCCAAGATAAATGTGAATCCTTCAGGGTCCAGCTCATGAAACACTTCCTCAGGGTAGCCTTACTTGACCACTCTGGCCCCAGTGATCTCTTCCCTCAAGAGGGATTTCCCCCCAATATTGCCTCATATTATAATTTATCCTTTTTTTTTTTCTTTTTAAAGCAATCGGGGTTAAGTAACTTGCTCAAGGTTACACGGCCAGTCATTTCTGGGTGTGGTGCTGAGTATCTGAGCCCGGATTTGATCCAGGTCATCCCGACACTGGAGCCGGTGCTCTTACTTGCTGTGCTACCTGGCCACCCCTATAATTTATCTTTTAACTTGTGTATGTCTTTTTTTTCCCTAAAAAGGTTGTAAGCTCCTTGAAGGCAAGGACCACTTCTTACCATTTTTTGGATACCTCTGCTGCTGAGCATAGACTTTTGTACATACTGACTACCCAATCAGTGACCAAGCTCTACATATGTCATTAGTTTGGTGAATGATTTTTAAAATAAAATAAATGTTTAGAAAAGGAAGTGGATCTATCACATACAGAAAAACAAATGAATCATCTGAGTGGTGCCCCTGGTACCAAGAAAATATTGAAAGTCCTAGAGGAAGACTTCTAACATATTGGTCTCACATATGACTTAGGGCAATCCATTTGGTGTGCAGTGGAAGGAATGCTGAATCCGGGTGCAGAATCCTAGCTTTACCATTTAATACCTGTATAATCTTGAGCCAAATAACTTTACCTCTCTAGGCCTCAGTTTCTTTATCCATAAAATGAGGAGTTTGGACTAGATGACCTTTAAGGTTCCTTCCAGTTCCAAATCTATACTCCTATGATTTGGGGCACCATGAAGAAATCAAAGATATTGTGAAAGTGGGGGTGGGTTGAGTGTGCACCATGAAGGGACACATTGATGAGATCAGAGATCCACTAAAATGAATCTGAAATGGACTTCAGGGTTGCTTTAACTTTAAAGAGCTTTTTCTTTTTTTTTTTTTTAGAGTTATGGTGGGTTGTTGTATTGCTGCTGAGGATACTATTGTTATTGTTTTAATGGCCAATGTTTGGAAGACTAGAACTATCTCTATTTCAGTCCATAACACCTATAACTGAATCCTGGCTGTTTATATCATAAATGAGGCCTGGTGGTGTAGCACTCTAATTGCAAGCAACATATTCCCTTGGTTCCTGGACACTGATGGGTTCCAAAAGAAAAGACAACTTATACAAGGTCCCCAAGGTAGGTTGGGAAGTAGATGGATGACTAAGTGGCCTGGGAGTATCCCTCCTCACACCAGATCCCATGAAGTCAGTCCTGTCTATGTTTCTGAACTGGACAAGAGCAGAATTATCAGGACACTTAAACCATTGGACTGGGACCCTAACAGCTTGGGTTCTGGCTCTCAGCCCCACTGCGAAAATACTGTGTGACTTGCCACCTTTATGCTTTCAGTATTCCCTTTCATTAAATGGGGGGTGGGGTGGGAGATGTTCCTCCTCACTAATGAGGACAGAGAAGCCATCTAAACTTTGCCCTTTGGACCTACCTACCCTTTCCCTTAGGGGACACTAAGAGTGGAATGTCCAGCTTCTTTCTCTCAAAGGAGCCCTAGACCACTTCAAGGGTATCTCCTTCCCCCCACCCTTTCTAGCCTCAATTATAAAACTCAAGCACCGTGATGGTACTTTATAGGTTTAGGCTTGCAAGCTCAGCATGTCATAGTTTGTGGCCACATCTATGAAGGAAAAAGAAAAAAAAAAGCCAGGCTACTCTGGAACTCATTGTACGGTAGACACAGAGGCCACATAAGTGCCTGGCCAGGATCACCATGTTCCCTGACATTTTTTTTTACAAAGGTCTCTCAGGCCAGATAGGACCTTACTTCAGGGGGAGAATTCCATTGTTGAACAGGGATGAGAAAAGGTTCTTGTTTTTAATAAAAGGCAAATGAGTCAAAGACATCTGGGTCAGGTATCACAAAATTCACCTGGGGCAAAGCAGCAAGAAAGATAACCTCCAATCAACCTTTTAATATGAATTCAATTAGGGAGGACAGACAGAGACCTTAGAACTTGGGACCCAAGGCACAATGGCAGTAGAGACTCTAACTTCTTGCAAGGCCACTTCTGAGGAGACAGCAGGGCAGGGCTAACAGGGAAAGAGCTGACCTATGGTGAGACAGAAGAAGAGAAATACATCATCTGATAGTTTCCTATTTTAATGATGTCTCTTTGTTAATTATTCTTACCCTCTTTAGGTGGTAGGCTCAACTGTTTTGACCTGCTGAAAGAGAATGAACACTATAAATGCTCCCCAGATTTCGGGACCCAGGGTAGAGCCCTGGTCGCTGCTCTCTGTTTATGGTTCTGAAGCTAGATGTGTCTCTCCCATCACTTCGTTTCTGGAGGTTGTATTTGTGTGTGAGCAAGGCAATCAGCATGCCTGCTCATTGCGTCAGATGTGCTCTTTGCGTCAGAGCCCAAGGGAACAACTGTGTTTGGGTGTGAAAGAGCACACATACCTTCAGCAGTCAGTGTGCAAGAGGGATTGGCATGTGAATGGTTCCAAGTGTGAAGGTGGATGTGAGAGCATATCAAGAGCACCAGAACCAGCACTGAAGTGTGCAAAAGGCATCATGGGAGAGTAACAGCCTGAATGAGTGTCAACATGGGAGTGTGTCAGCATGTGAGCTTGGGAAAAAAAAGCCAGCCTCTCCTTTCCTACCTAATCAAACTGCCTGCCATTGACAGAGGTGAATTGGGGGTGGATAGATCTGCCTCACCATTATCTCTGCTCTCTTGGCACCTTCTCCTCCCTCCCTCCCTCCCACCCTCCCTTCCCTTTCTCTCCCTCCTGCCCTCCCTCCCAGCTTTGCTCCCGCCTATAAAAAATCAGCAAATAAAAAGTTACATTAACCCCACCCTGACCTCTCCGACATAATACACTGAGGGCTGATGGGCTGCCTTTGGAACCTCGCTGAAAACCTGTCACTCTCCAGCATCCCGAGCACAGCCTGGGGAGCATTTACCGGATAATTAATATATTAAATGCATGAAAAATAGTTACACAGGCTTCCCCTCCCTGCCCGGCAATCTCTGCAGGGAAAAGGGGAGGGGGGATGCAAAAAAGACAGATACAGCCTGTATGCCATCAATATGAAAGCATCCCCCAAATAGCCACCATAAAAACTGTTCATAATTTTATAGCTTCATTCCTGTTGGAGCACCATAAAGGCAAGCCATATTTTTTACACTCAGGATGCCTCATAAAAAAAAAAGGAGAGAGAGAATGAATGAGAGCTTGGCAGTGGACTCCTAGACTCTCACCTGAGGGCGAGTGAGGGGAATGGACCCCCTACATTTGTCCTCTCTGACTCCCCCCCACTCTCATACTTCTCCTAGCCTCTGAATTCTGATGAGCCTATCAGAATAATTATTAATTGGACATCTTTATCGCTTTTTATTTGGTCCTTTTATGCTGACTCCCTATTTGCCTTTAATGGGGATAGCTGGATGGGAGGAGGGCAAGGATGGAGCACAGATACCCCCTCCCCCAATTATCCTTCACCTTTCTGCAAAGAAACAAGGTTGAAGAGGAGGGGAGAGAAGGGAAGAAGAGTGACACTTGGGAGTTGGAGGAGTCAACTGAATCTCTTTGAGGCCACATACATTCAAGGGAAGGGAATGGTGCACTTGGCAAGGAGGATTCTTGGGGTATCTAATGTCATATACCTAGGAAGAGGAATGGAGGCAGGGGAGAGAGAAGGAGAATGGGAGGGTGACTAGTTGGAGATGGATGGACAAAGCCTTTGACCTTTTGACCCTGATGGTGGGATACAGATAGATCTCTCAGGAACAGTGGTCAGTTGAAGTGACTGGAGCCTGAGACTTCCTCCCCTGGGGTGCGGGCAGGGTTGGAAGAGCATCTGAATACAGACCCAGACAGTAGCCTGGCTTTGCCAAAGATGTGGAGTGAAGGGGGGAAAGCTATAGCCCAAGGGGAAGCTATTATCTTCCCCCAACAGCCATGGTAAGATCAAGGAAGGGCAGATAAATTGGCTACCTACCCTTCCTCTTGAAACACCCACGGCTCTGATTCCCTTTAGGGCCACCTGCTGCCTCCCAACCCCACTGCCTCATGAGAGACAGAGAAGAGAGATAACCTGGATGGGGTGGAGGTGGTCATCTCCTAAGGGAGAAGGAATCCCTCCACAGTGAGATAAGAGCATTAGGATTGCACAACAAGGAGAAAGTCTCCCATGTAGACCATATATGCCTGAAAGGGATATGTAGTTAAGCAAAGATGTGGTCTCTGTAGGGAAGAAGGGGATATTAACCTCTTGTGTGCTTCTAATACCCTCTTCTTGCAAAGGAAGCATCACATACAATATAAGCAAATAGGAGAAGACACAAATGCGTGGGAGAGACAGATCCACATAGACTCATGACAGTAGACACACACTGACACACACTCAACATGGGTACATAGCCTAAGGCTCAGGTTGAACAGCCTCTGATTTAGAGTGCCCTCACACACACACACACTTATCTCACACAAATCTAGGGACTTCCAGGGGATTGAAAGGACATCGAGAGATCCAGGGACTTGAACTAATAACATATTTAGGGCCTTTAGTGGGATGATTGGGAACCAAAGCTCCTTTTCACCTAAGACAAAATTGAGGAACCTAGTTGCCCCTAAACTGTGGTATCCTCTGTATTCCAGCTTCCTGATTAGATGGAATCTGGTTGTGGTATTGAAACCAGATGACACTAGGTCATCTAGTCACCTCAACTAGAGAGACAGAGAAAGGAAGTCCTAGTAAATCTTGTTTCATAGGTCCTATGATTATATAGAGGGTCGGACTTAAAGCCTCCAGTGAACAAACAGTTCAGGTTAACTCCAAGCCCTTCCAACCTCATCCTTACATGTTTTCCACTTAAGTAACATTCTGTGTTCTTATCATTTGTACATATGTAGCAAAGCTGAATCAGTTGTCCTATTAGCCCTCTAAGGTTGGGGTCTCCCGAGGACCAGGGGCCACCTCCTTCACCAGAATCTGAGCTTAAATAGAGTATGGACCTAAGAAGTCAAAGGGTTGGAAATGCCTACCCCTAGACTCACAAATGCCCTAAGCACATATATGATAAGGAAATTCCTGAGGGTAAGAACTTAGTCTTTCCAATAGACATAAAGGTGAGAAATTTTTCTTCCATCAGATTGAGAACTTTCTGAAGGTAGGGATTTTCTTTTCTTTTCACTTGACTTTAAAATTAAGGGTTGAATCATACTTATCCCTTTAAAAATGCCCTTCTTTCAATACCACAATATTTTGGCATTTTGGGGTGGTGGATGTAGTAGATATTCTTATATATAGATCTCTGTAAAAAAAATCCAAACCAAAAATACCTAAACAGTCCCCCCACACACACACTTATTCTTCTATTCTCTCTCTTTCTCTGGAGAGAGAGAGAGAGAGAGAGAGAGAGAGAGAGAGAGAGAGAGAGAGAGAGAGAGAGAGAGAGAGAGAGAGAGAGAGAGAGAGAGAGAGTCAGGGTAAAATGTCCAGGGTAGGACTCAGAAATATAGGGATAGGGATGCCGTCAGTATCGCTGGCTCTGTGTGTGTTCCAAATGAAGTCTGGAGGAAAATCTCTGCATCTGCTGCTCCCATTTCTTCCGATTCCCCTCCATCTCCCTGTCTCTCCCCTCCCCACATGCTCTTTGCTATGAAGGCATATGCTAGTCAAGTAGCAAGATCTGAAAAAAAAGTCTTTCAATGAGGAAGTGGATGGACAACAATGGAAATTACCCATGTAACCCCTCCCCTAAATCTCCCCTATAAGAGTCAGGATATTGTGACTGGAATACCATGCCTGAAGTCAGTGGGTTGAACAAGCCACAAGACCATCTGAAGTCCCTTTCCTTTCAATTGTAGTATTTGGAATTCTTGCTGGGAGGTGAAGGGAGTGGAGTTGGGAGAAAGAGGGCAAGAAAAGACACTTTGTAAGCCAGAAAATTCCTCAATCACACCATTTCTTTCTTTATTTAAAAAAAAATTAGGTCCTTCCATCTAGCAATAGCTTGCCATATTTAAAGGAGAGGCCAGATGGATATTAATATCTAGAGATTCTTGCTTTCTCTTTTTATTTTACAAAACCATCTCTTAAGCCCCCTTCTAGACCAAGATGGGAACTAAAAAAGGAGTGGAAACCTTCTTCCCCCTCAACCCCCACCCCACCCCACCCCCAAAAAAGAGAAAGCATCAACTAATTTGAAAAATATTTAAGAAACTCCAGGTCGTTGTCCGCTTGCCTCGCCTCTCCTCTGCCCCATAATTACACTGCACTGGCTGATATTTTCATGGAACATTAAACCAGGAGTCAGGTGATGGGTTCCTTCCCGTCTACGCCTATCCGTTACCCGCCAGGCCCCCGCGGACCTTGACATTATTAATAGTCCTATTCATTAAGTATTACTCTTGTAGAATGAGTAGCATAATATTGGCCTGGAGATAGGAACAGGCAGAAGGAATAAGTCAAATTAATTTTCCGGAGCAAACGCCCCGGTTCTGTAAATGACATTCTGTACTGTTAGCATTTTAAATGCGGCACGAATGGCAGGAGACACAATTTGAAAGCAAAATACTAGAAGACATGGCTCAGGGTGGAACGTGGCAGCAGGAAAATCCAAGAGCGTCAGCGACTTGGGATCGGGAGGTGGAGTGAGGCTCTGGTAGGGCAGATAGAGGGAGGAGTGAGGTCAGCATGAGGCAATGATCTATTAGGACACTGGGAGGCGGGATCCCATTCACCCCACTCCCCATCATCTGGCCTACAAGGGGACTGTACAAGATGGGGGTACCATGCAAGAGGAGAGGGGGGAATTTTGCCTCATGATTTTCTTCTCTCCCTGGAATTAGAGCAGCAGCAAGGTGTAGTAGAAAGGACTCTCATGGTGGAATCAGGAGACTTGGGTGCTTAAAGTCTTGACCCTGATACTAGCTCCTTAGGTGACTTGGGCAAGCCACATTCCTTCTTTTGGTCTCAGTTTCTTCTTCTGTAAAATGAGGGGGTTGGTGGCCTCTTAGGGTTTTCCAGCATGAAGATTCTTTGATATATGAGCCTGAGTCATTGGGGGATGGGAAACAAGCAAGAGGCATTTTCCCACATATCACATATGCTTCATTATTATAGGCAGACATTCTTTTGAAAATTGTTTTTAATTTTACTTAAGTGTATATATGTTTTCCCTAGATGAATGTAAGCTCCTTGAGGGAAGGAACTATTTTTATTTTTGTGCACATAATGGGTGTTCACATTTCAAATAGATTTCATTATTGTGCATACAGTAGGTATACAAGTACAACTTTATTATTTCTTTTATTTATGAAAATTATATGCATTATAAATTAAAACTAGTAATATTCATAATCAGAAAGTACTGAAATAACAGAAACAAAATAATAATTACTCCTTCAAAGGCCAATCAGTCATTTATGCCATGGAAAGAGCAGAGCAGGAAGATATAGAGAACAACAACAGAGATAATAATAGCTAGGATTTATATAGCACTTTAAGGTTTGCAAAATGTTTTCCATATGTTATCCCATTTGATTATTAGAATAGCCCTTTGAGGTAGGTGTAATTATTATCTCCATTTTATAGAATGGACTTCTTGTGTCCTAAGAAGTAGGCAGCCTAGGTCCTGGCAGGAACCCTGAAAAAAAAAACCTGATGATAGCTCACATTTACATAGGACTTTAAGGCTTTCAAATAAGGCTTTGCTTTACCTGTATTGTCGTTTGCCCCTCACAAACACACTTGGTGAGCATAATGCTCCCTTTGCCCCCAAATCAATATTCCATCTGGTCCATGACCCTGATTCTGCAAGTCCCCCATGTAGCCCCCTTTCCTGTGGTACAGTGGCTGCTCCTTGAATATAGATCTGTTCCTTTTCTCTCTAGGTTAGTGAAAATTTCCCACCATGCACTAGTGTGGCATCCTTTTCTTTCTTGCTCTCAATTCAGTGACCACGTATATATGGGGAAGAATAAAACATAGTCTTCCATTAGAATAAAAAAATTCATCATGGGGAGAAGAAATGAGATCCTTTTAGATGTAGGCATGATTATTATCCTTATTTTACAGATAAGGAAGTTGAAAGAGATTAAATGATTTTTCTGGGGTCACATAGCTAGTCATTATTTGAGATAGAATTTGAATCTAGGTCTCCCTGACTCTGAGGCCAGTGTTCTATACACATGTCCTCTCATCTGGTACTGGGACGTATATGTATTAATTATTTAATAAATTACCTGAAGATTTTTAAAATATGTTTTTTCCTATTTTCCCCCACATAAATCCTCCCCAAACAACACAAACAGCATTATACAATATGCATTAAATTTCTCCTCTCAGATAGGGGCTTTGGAACTCACCCATTCCTGCTAGGGACAAGGTAACAATGAACTAGATCTGATACCATTTGTTCATTCATTTGATATACATTTATGAAATACACATTTTATATAATGCAATGTTTCAGGGGATAGAAGAGATTAAAAGATGAAACAAGACATTTCTTGCCCTGAAGAAGCTTTAGATCTAGTGAAGTGAAGGATAAGATATATGCATATAACTACAATGCCAGCTGTATTATGGGACTGTTGCTGTTTTCCTGTCATTTCAGTTGTGTCTGACTCTTTGTGCCCCATTTGGGTTTTTGTTGTTGGCTTTGTTTTTGTTTCTTGCAAAAATACTGGAGTGGCTTGCCATCTCCTTTTCCAGATCATTTTGCAAATGAGGAAACTGAGGCAAACAGGGTTAAGTGACTTGCCCAGGGTCACACAGCTAGTAAGTGTCTGAGGCTGGATTTGAACTCAGATTTTCCTGACTTCAGATTGGGAGCTCTATCTTCTGTGCCACCTACCTGCCCATTATAGTGCCATAGGAGAGGACAGTTTATGAGTATGAGAGACTCAAGGAGAGAGGAATTCCCAGAAATAAGGCATACAGGGAAGGCTTTAAGGGAAAAGCAGTTGTAACTCTCTCAAGAAGATTAATAACACAAATCCAGGGTATAAAATCATGAAAATAAGCATTTTCTGTTACATGTACACTCAAGGCACTACTCACCCTGAGTGTTCTATCTATCCCTTTCTAGAAGTCCTGGAAAGTAAGAGTTGTCAGGGGTGCAGATGTCCCCAAGAGTCCCAAATAGATCCCAAGAAAGAATAGGGGGAAAAAAGGCTCCCTTTGTACGTAGCTGATCAGAACAGCTTGGTGCAGTGGACAGAAAGCTGGCTTTGGAATGAGAGAACCTGAGTTCAAATCTTTGTGACCTTGTGAAAGTCACTTTCTCTCCTCTGGATTGATATTTTCCCCTCTGTAAAATGAAGGCATTTCATTAGATTACCTCTGAGGTCCCTCCCAACTCTAATTCTATGATACTGTGAATAAATTCAGTCATTTTTAGGTTGTACATTCAATATCTATATGGAGACAATGGGAGGTATTCGACCCTTAGATTAGTATTCTTTGACTTTTGGATGCCTAATAACAACAACAAAAACAACTACTAGTACTACCACCACCACCACTACCACCACCACCACCACCAGCACCACCAACACCAGCACCACCACCAGCACCAGCACCACCACCACCACCAGCACCACCACCACTACTACCACTACTTTATATTTACATAGGATTTTACATGAATTAGGTCATTTTATCCCCAGAACTCTGTAGGGTAGAAAGAACATATCTTCTGCATTACCAGTGAGGAAGATGAGGTTCAGAGTAGCTGTGGCTCCTTAAAGCCACACGGCTGGTAAGTGACAAAAATGGAACTTGAATCCAGATCTCCTGACTTCAGGTCCAGTGTTCTTTTCTGATATCACCACACTGCCTCCCTATTAGCCCCTTGCCTCCCCTAACCCTCACTTCCCCCTTCCCAGGGTCTCCATTAAGTTGGGGGAAAGAAGGACCTGTCTCCATCATCCCCTCCCAGAAAATGAGGTGGGGGTTCCAATATCCATTAGCAGGGTGGGCATTCAGGTTTCATTATTTGGGGGAAGGAGAAGAGGAAGTCCCCTCCCATTAACTCAGAAAGAGACACAACTTTCCCCCAAGAACAGAATAAATACACTTAGCTCCTATGTCTCCGTTTTTTCCCCAATTTAGTATTGTTTAATATGCATTTAATCAGGCCATTCGGTATTACAGCGTCTATGTAGCGTGACTCCCCCCGCAGGCACAGGGGGGAGGGCGTTATAGGCCATTAGGCTAAAGTAATATGTATGAGGAGTCACTTTTCCCCAGGGTGCAGTAACTATTTTTGCTCCCCAGTCGTCCCCATTAAATCATTAAACCTCATGACTATACTTCCTGAACTCTACCATGATCTTTAAGAAGCCCAACATTAAAGGGCAGCTGTCACCCTCCACCGACCAGGCCTCGATGCCTTATATATTCACAGCATTAAGCCTTTTGTCAGTCTATACATCATCGGTGCGGGGAGCTGGAGCGCGTGCACAGGCAGCCGGGCACAGCTGATGGGGGTCGAATTCCACCCACCCCCACTTCTCTACCTCTTACATGGGAAATGGGGGAGGGGAGGACTGGATGGGTTGCCTTGGCTGGGGAAAGGGAAATGGGATTTGGGGTGCAGGGAGTTGGAGGTTAATGAGAGCCGAGGTAGTGCAGTTCCCTGGCAGATTCTGTCAAACTGGCTCTAGTAAGGGACCAAAGGGTGGGGGAGCAGGCTTGATGACCTGTTCCCATTTCCTAGGGTAGTAATGGGGCTGCACACATCTCCCAGATCATTTAGTAAAAGCCCAGAGATTGCATCTCCTCACTAATCCCTCCCCTCTGCTACTACTGAGCCCAAACAGGAAGTGCTCCTTGGGCCCTGTTGTGAAATGGTAAAAGGCACACCTGGGCTTTTCGAGTCAGAGGACCTGAGTGCAAATCCTTGCTTGGGAAGGTGTGATTTTAGGAAAGTCATTTAACTTCTATAGATCTCAGTTTTCCCAGCTATAAAATGAGTGGAAGGGTACACTTAATGACTTTTAAATTCCCTTCTAACTCTGAATCTATAATACTACCAATTCAAGTCCTAGTCCGCTGGCAGGGACCTGGCAGGTCTGAACCTGGCCAAATCACAACGGGGAGCCTCAGTTTCTGCATCTGTAAGATGGAAATAGTAATACTTAGACTACTAATTTCACCACGTTGTTGTGAGGACCAAATAAGATAATGGATAGAAAGTTAGTTTTAGATGTATATATTTTTTGAAGAGTGTTGGGGGGAGGGCTAGTGGCTTGGACCTGTCTGTGGTGTTAGCTCCAGAAGTGTAGATTCTGAAAATCCAAGGATACATAATCTCTCTCCAATCCCCACCTCCTCTATCCTACATAGGACTTTCTGAGTTTATAGGTACATGGGAGCTGGAGGGAAGACCACTTAGGTCAACTCTCTCATTTTATTGATGAGATATGGAGGTCTGGAGAGTAAGTAGCGGCTTGCTCAAGGTCACACAGGTAGTAAATAACAGAGCTAGAATTTAGACTCAGGTCTTCCTACTCCAAGTTCATACTCTTCTACTGCACTGGTAAATTCATTTCAAAGTAAAGTATTTCCCATTGCCCTCCCTATAAAACGACAACAATGACATTCATGGGGCATTTCTGTATTTGTTGTTCAGTCGTTCCAGTCCTGTACGACTCTTCGTGACCCAGTGGACCTGCGTCCATGGAGTTTTCTTGGCAAAGATATTGGAGTGGTTTGTCATTTCTTTCTCCAGTTCATTTTACAGGGGAGCAAACTGAGGCATACAGGGTGAAGTTACTTGCCCAGGGTCACACAGCTAGTAAATGTCTGAAGAAGATTTGAACTCACTAAGATGAACCTTCCTGACTACAGACCCAGCTCTCTATCCACTGCACCCATTATTGTATATTATTTGCTTATTGTTACTAAAGGATTTTTCTTCCCATTCCTCCTAGAAATCACTGTTCTTTAGGGAACTGAAGAATCCTCTCAGAGGGAGAAATTCAGTTCAATTCCACTAACATTTATTAAGCACTGCTTTAGTCCCTAGAGATATTAGAGGGTTGGGCAAAGTGAAGAGTAGACCTGTGATTTCATCAGTATAATATATTAGCAATAGAGAAATTTCCTATAACAATGCAGCTCATAAACTGTTCTGCAATGCATAGCCCTAAAAAGTTGCCTGGGGCATTGAGAGATTAAGTGACTTGTCCAAGGTTTTACAGTCAGTATATGCCAGACTTGACCCTAGGCCTTCCTAACTGTAAGCCCATTCCCCTATCCATTGTGCCGTCCTGTCTCTCAGGCAATAGGGATACAAGATGAAAGAACAACAGCCCTCTCCCACAAGGAGCTTACAATCTACCAGGAAGGATAATTGTACACTAATAAACATGACAGAAGTTATATGAGGAAGGAGAAAGAGAGCATACTTGTTTCCACCCACGCACCCACGAATGAAATTACTGGAGTTGGGGAGAATAAAAGACTCTAAAATCTCTTTCCCCCTGTACCACTCAAAACATGAAACAAGCCCCTGGCTCAGACCCTGAGCAATTCTGCACGGTGTCATTTCCTTTTCCCCAGCACATCCAACAGTGAAGATCTTCTCACTCCCTACCTCCACCCCATCGATTGCCTGTCAGAGGGGTTGGGCAGGGAAGGGTTAAGCAGCTTGGAGCCCCCGCCAGGGTCCCCCTCACTGGCTCAGGGAACAATGGAGCCATCAGTCTATATTTGGCCTTTGCCCCCACACTGTTTATGACTTATTCCTCTTCTCTGATGCCTGCTGGGATGCAGCCCTCAATCTCCCTCCTCTTGCCCAGAGCTAAACTGTCCTTCTCCCATTGCTCCCTCCACATCCTCTATTTTCTCTCCTCTTTCCATAGATCTATTATATTTCTTTATTCTTTCTCTCCTTCTTCCTTGGTTTCTCAATCCCTTATACCCTTCTCTCCACTTCTCTCTCCTCCATTCTCTTCCTCTCTTTCTCTCTCTCTCTCTTCCTCTCTCTCTCTCTCTTCCTCTCTCTCTCTCTCTCTCTCTCCTTCTCTCTCTTTCTCTCCCCCCCCTCTCCTTTCCTTTCCTTTCCCATCTCTCTCTATCTCTTCCTTCTGCCCCCAACAAAAATCACACCTAGTAGGCCAGATGATACTGGGGTATCTATACAAGCCTCTGTTTGCCCGGTCTCCATCATTGGCTCACCAGTAAACCTGCTTGTATCCCACTCACTCTCATACATACATGTTCACAGAATTGGGGGCAAGAAAGAGAAAGGAGGACAGGGGAGGGTGCCACAGCAGTGCATGATGGGAGTTATCACCAGCCTAGAAAGGAAAAGAACAGAGATCCAGATTAAAGAAGCAATGAGTTTACAGAACAAGAAAGAGGGCTGTACTGGTGACTTGCAGCTTCTATTGGATCTTGCTCAGGAATGTGGGAAAATCATCCTCCAGACAGAGGAAAGTACCCTTACCTTGAACTCTTCAAGTTCAAGTCAATTAAGACCCCTTCATAAAGAAACAGATGAGGAGTACTATCCACACCCACCTGAGCCAATCCCCCCCCACAGCAGCATGGTCCTCTCCCCTCACACACCCTCGGACTCACCTGCTCCATAATGCCTGCCTCAGGGCAGCAGATTATACCCTATGTTACAAAAGCACCCCACAAGGGGTTAAATCTGCCAGCCTGGTGCCTCTCCCCTAAATTCTCTTCAAGGTTGAAAAGCAACCTGATATTAGGATTTTGGACTTAGAATGAGAGCTTCTTTTAGGGGAGAGGGTATACTCCTAGCCCCCACCCCACAACAGTCTCATGACTGTGGGCTCAGTAATGAATGATTCCATGATGGGACCCAGCAATAGGACAGGAACAGGGGAGACAAATCATAGCTGCCAGCCGGTAATCTTCCCTTGGGAAAGTCACCTCCACCCCCGTCATCCATCACCCCAGCACTGTGCTGCCACCAGCAATCCCCGCCCCCCCCACACACACACACCCTAGGGGGGATTAGAAAAGGAGGATCGTGTGCTAGCTAGTGTGTGATCATATGTAGATAAGCTTCCTTGTACGCACACACACATGCATTGTTTTATATGTACTCTTGTCTTTAGGAACATAGACAGAATGTCAACAACCTGATGAGCGTAATGCTGCCTTTGCCCCCAAATCAATATTTCGTCTGGTTCGTGCCCCTGGTTCTGCAAGTCCCCCATATGGCCCCCTTTCCTGTGCTACGGTGACTTCTCCTTGAATATAGATCTCTCTGGGCTGGTGATTACTTCCCATCATGTGCGGGGGTGGCATCCTTCTCTTTCTTGCCCTCAATTCAGTGACCATGTATATGTGGGGAAGAATAGGACATAATCTTCTATTGCAATACATTTTGATCATGGGGAAAAGAAACGAAATCCTTTTAGAGTCACACAAATACCACAGATTACCTGGCTTCCAAATGTCACAGTACAGTCTAACATACCTTCTACCTCTCCTTTAAATTAGTTCCCATGGAGGATGTGTGAACACTAACCTGTGTCTACCCTGGATGCTTTTCCAGGGTCTTGGGTAAAGATAACAGGCCAGACTATAAAGAAACAATAATTCACATTCATATAACCCAGGCAGGTTTATATATGTCAAAATATCTTACTTGTGCCAACCCTAGGGTGTAGGTAATAGAAGCATTCTTTTTTTTATTGCTTTTTGGAGGGGGGAAGATATGGCAATGGGTGTTACGTGACTTGCCCAAGGTCACACAGCTAGTTTTTGTGTTAAGTGTCTGAGGTGGGATTTGAACTCAGGTCCTCCTGACTCCAGGGCCAGTGCTCTATTCACTAAGCCATCTAGCCACCCCAATAGAAGTATTCTTAACTAGATCTTACAGTTGAAGAAACTGAGCCTCTGAAAGATGAAATGACTTGTCCATGTTACAAATCCAGTGAGTATTTGAAGCAAGATTCAAACCCAAGTCTCCTGACTCCAAGTTCAGCACTTCATACACAATGAGTTCAGTCAATGGCCCTAGAATCACATGTGAAAATTGTTCACATCATTTTAATCACTGAGCCATTCAGTGAACTTGAATTTGCTGATTAAATGGTACCAGTCCCCCTAACCCCTGAATCCCCAAGCTCCTACACTAATTTTATCCTTCAGGGAACATAATTTGTGCATGGCTTTTGGAAACCCTGCTGTACACACACACATACACACACACACACACACACACACCCCTATCTATATTATACATGCATATGTAATATTACATATGTATATATAATATAGATAGATTTCTGTGTATATATATATATATATCCTAACAGTGATTACATTATTGTTTATTCAAAAGAATCCACCACAGGATTCCTTTAAATCATAGAGTTTGTCTGATGCATTTAAATGCTTAACTTAAGGAACTCGGCCTAGTGACTGGGTGGGGAGAATGTTACATGCTGGCTGGGGTTGGGGGCAGGGAGGTACTGTCCATCAAAGGTCAGAAATTATGAAAATAACAGCAGTTTACATTTATATAGTTCTTTACACATAAATTTTCTCATTTCAGAAGATCTCCGGGAAGTGATAGTAAATCACTGGGAAAACAAGATTTCCATTTACAAAAATTATTATTATTGGCTGCAACATATTATCAACAAAGAACTGGACTGGAGAATGAGCATGAAGGGTGTCATCCAAAAGATGTACTATTGGGAAAGGAGGTGGGTTGGTCATGTAATAAAATCAAGTGATGATGAATGGACAACCCTCATGCTTCACTGGTAGTCACAAAATGTCAAGAGAATTAAAGGAAGACCACCCTTCCTTGAGTACATAGGGATCCTCTGCGGCTAATTTATAGGATAATAATGGTAACAATAGCTTTTATTTATATAATATTTTATGGTTTGCATAGTGTTTTACAAATATTATCTCATTTTATCCTCTCAATCACCCTGGGAAGTAGATCCAATTATTATCCCCATTTTTCAGATGAAGAAACTGAGACCCAGAGAGATTAAGTAACTTGCCCAGAGTTACATAGCTGGTAAATGTCTGAGGCTAGATTTGAACCCAGAACTTTCTGATTATAAACCCAACACTCTACCCACTGAACTACCTATCAGAGGGATCTAGAAGAAGAAGAGTGACAAAGGAAAAACAGGTATGGATAGTTTGCAACTTGCTCTATAGCAGGGGGTGCCCTCACTGATGAGGTCAATCAATCAATCAGTATTTATTAAACACTTACTATATGCTATGTTTAGTTTTGGAAGATACAAAAGAAGGCAAAAACCAAACCAAACCTCTATCCTTGAGGAATTTACATTCCAAATAATCATAGAAAGTGAAACAAGAAGTATTTTATTGTTATATTATTCCACTTCCAGGATGAAAGCTCCTTTGAGGTCAGGGAAGATTTCATTTTTGTCTTTATAACTCCAGCTCCAAGCACAGTACCATACACATGATAGATAACCAATGGGATCAATTATTATCTCTACATAGATGACTCCCAAATCTATAAACCCAGAGCAATCTCTTCCAAATTACAGTCCTACTTTATCCATACCTCTTTAATATTCCAGAATAAACATACCTAAAACAGAACTTATATTTTCCCTCCCAAAACCCATCCCTCTTCCTAATGTCCCAATTTCTGCTGATGGAATCATCATCCTTCTGGTTACCCCAGTTCACGTCCTTGGATTCATTCTGGATTTTCCTCTTTCCTTCCACCATATCCAATCAGTCGCCAAGTCTTGTCAATCCTTCCTATTTCACATTCAGCCTTTTCTCATACTCAGCCTTGTTAGGTACTTGTCACTTCTTCTTCTTTTTTTGCTTTTTGGAGGGCAATTGGGGTTAAGTGACTTCCCCAAAGTCACATGGCTATAAGCGTGTTAAGTGTCTGAGGCTGGATTTGAACTCAGGTTATCCTGATTCCAGGGCCAGTGCTCTATTCACTGCACCACCTAGCTGCCTGATACTTGTCACTTCAATCTGGACTATTACAATAGTATTCCAAATGGTCTCCTTGGCTAGTTTCTAATTTCTCCCTTCTCCAATACAACCTGGTTGCTAGATTGATATTATTAGCCAATATGGCTACTAGATATTACTAAAGCATATATGTTAGATCATGTCACCTCTACTCAAAACATGCCCCATCCTTAAAAAAGAAAAGCCTCATTAGACTGACCATCCCCTCAAGCTGTCATTTGCCTTCACAGTGGAACTCCTAGGGGGAAAAAGTATTTAAACTCATGCTGCTACTTCCTCTCTACTCATTCACATGTCAGTTTCTTACAATATGACTTCTGATCTCTTCATTCAATTAAAACCATTCTCTCTAAAGTTACCAGTGATCTTCTAATTGCTCATTTCAATGGTCTTTTCTCATTTTTCATCCTTCTTGATCTCCCTAGAGCATTTGACTTTGTTGACTAATCTCTCCTCCAGGATACTCTCTCTGCTCTGAGTTTTCATGACATTGCTGTCTCCTGATTCTCTTCCTACCTGATGAGTTACTCCTTCAATGATTCATTATCCATACTTGCTGTTGTTCAGTCATGTCTGACTTCTTGTGACCCCATCTGTGGTTCTCTTGGCAAAGATACTGAAGTGGTTTGCCATTTTCTTCTCTAGCTCATTTTTTTTACAGATGAGGAAACTGAGGCAAACAAGGTTAAGAGACTTGCCCAGGGTCACAAAGCTAGTAAGCTTCTGAGGCCAAATTTGAACCTGATCAGGTCTTCCTGACTCCAGGCTCAGGCTCTCTATCCACTGCACCACCTAGCTTCCCTCATTATCTACAACCCACTCCCTATATGTGTGTATAAGCCAAGACTCTGTTTTAGACCCTCTGCTCTTTCTCTTATTTCTTTCTCTTGGTGATCTTAGCAGCTCTCAAGGGTTCAATGATCAGTCATCTCTATGCAGATAAGTCATGGATCTCTATGCCCATCCCTACACTTAGCACAATGCTGGGCAAATAGCAGGGGCTTAATAAGTGTTGGTTTCTTTCCTCCCTCCCTCCCTCCCTTCCTTCCTTCCTTCCTTCCTTCTTTCCTCATATGTGGTATTCTATCATCAGACATTTGCACAAGTGGCTCTCCACATCAGGAATGTGATCTCTTTTCGACCTCAGCCCAACAGAATTCTTGATTCCTTCAAAGCACAGCTCAGGGACAGTATCGTCCCTGGGGACTTTTCTAATTTCCATTGTTGGTTCTCTCAGTCTCTTGAAATTATTATGTATTACTTTGAATGAACTTTATGTTTACCTACTTATTCATGGGTGTGTAGGGAGTGTTCAGGGAAGACTAGCACGTCCAGTGCGAGGGCTGCTGAGCCCTTTTCAGGGCTGCGCATCCACTTTTGATATCCCCCTGATTCACCTGTGACTCCAAGAAACCATAGCATGCTCAGTGGCTACACCCAGTAAAGCCATCTTGGCATATGGGCTAAGTCAGGTTGAGGGTAATCAACAGGCCTCAAAACCTTTGGTGAGATAGAGGAGTGTCTGCTCCAAGCATGTGAAAACTTCCCGCAGCAGAAGGGGTGGATGAGAACAATTTGTTCCAATAGTCATGAAGGTTGCAGAAGCGGGCTCTGTGGAGAGTTTAGAGCTTAATTAGATATTGAAGATGCCAAGGTCATCCACTGCATCCCAAGCCATCGCCGGTCATCTTGACCCTATCTTGCCACTGGGCTCTGATGACTCTGGAAGAAAGAATGATGTCAACAACTTTACACAACTCTGACTCACTTAAATCCAATTTATGTGTGAATCAAAAGACATCACCCATACCACTTTATCATTTTTACCTGCCTCAAAGTCCTGGCGAGAGGCAAGTGACTAAGCAGCAGATATAGATAGCCTGGGAGATGTAGTTGTACACAAGCAGCCTTGGCCATAGGGTCAGCTTCTCACTGACTGAAGCAGCAGTGGGATTTAGTCATCTCCTGGGTGTCTGAGCAGCTGTTTTGAAGAACTGCTCTGCTCACTTCCTGGCATGAGGAAGGGGATAGAAAAGGGGTCCTAAAAATTGTCTACTTTACCCGACCCTGGCCTGTTTACTGTGGCAGGCAGGGATCCAGGCAGTCAAAACACAAAAAAATATGCAAAAAGTTTTGCAAAGATGATTCCACTCAATTTCATCAATACATGAAATGTGTATAAACTTATGGACAACATAAAATCCAGTAGACCTGAAAGATGAACAGCTCTTGTGAGAGAACTCAAGAGATATCTCATCAAAATAGCAGCCCTGAGTGAAACAAGACTGGCAAATGAAGGCGAGCTGATTGAAGTCAGAGCTGGCACACATTTTTCTGGAGTGGCTACAGTG
Source organism: Petaurus breviceps papuanus (assembly GCF_028583685.1). NCBI lineage: Eukaryota > Metazoa > Chordata > Mammalia > Diprotodontia > Petauridae > Petaurus > Petaurus breviceps. The sequence continues at coordinate 4,361,994 of NW_027187398.1, read as the reverse complement.
AAGGTGAGTGCCATGAAGCTGGAATTTTTGCAGTCAAAACTAATCTAGTCAACAATTTTGTATGCCTACAAAAAGGAGTGAACAATACGCTCATGGCAATGCTATAGCCACTGGCAGGAAAGTGCCATGCCACTATCATCAGTGTGTATGTTAAACCCAGTTGAGTTCAAAGAAAAATTTTATGGAGACCTGAAGGACCTCATCATCAATGTGCTGAAAGATGATAAGCTTATAATTCTAGGTGACGTTAATGCAAGAGTAGTCACAGACTACCAGACATGGCAAGGAGCTCTAAGGAGGAATGGAGTAGGAAACAGCAATAGCAATGGTCACTTGCTATTGAAGATTTGTGCATCTCATGACCTTCTCATCACCAACACTGTCTTCCATCAATCTAAACTCAGTAAGATTTTGTGGATGCACCTTCACAGCAAACACTGGCATTTAATTGACTGCGTTAGTGTAAAGAGAAGACATACAGGATGTGAGAGTGATAAAGGTTATGTGTAGTGCAGAGTGCTGTATTGATCACAGACATACTCTCCAAGCTAAATAATTGAATTCAACAAAAGTGGCAACCCTCAAGAAAGATAACTACCAGAAGAGTTAATTATAACAGATTAGAGCTCTTCTTTAAGTGAGAAAATTTCATTGCCATCTTGGAGAGAAAACTGAGCTAACACATGGTTGGTAACAGTGGAATAGAAAAGGAGTGGGCAGATTTCAGAGATTTGGTGTACAGCACTCTATTTATTCATCTGAGCTGGAACATTTGAAAACATCAAGATTGGCTTGACAAAAAATATTGGGAAATTCAGAAGATACTAAACAAAAAACGAGAACTCCACAGGTTTTATCAGGAGGAAATTTCATCCATCTCCAAGAAGGCAGCATTTAACTCCATCAAAGCAAGAGAAGCTTAGAGAGATATAGGATGCTTAACTCAGTAAGAAAGCAGATGAAATTCAGTTTTATGCTAAAACTAATAATCCAAAGTGCTTTTATGATGCCCTGAAGGTCACTTATGGGCCAAAGAAGTATGGTGCCTCTCAACTACTCAGTGCTGATGGAGCCACATTGATTAGTGATTAAGACATGGTCCTGGAGAAATGGGCTGAACACATCCATAATGTTCTCAACAGACCATCATCAATCAATACTGAAGCCATTGACTGCATACTTTTAGTTGAAGTCAATCCTTCTCTAGCTGAACTTCCAACTGAGAAAGAGGTTTTGAATGCCATTTAGCTCCTCTCATGTGGCAAAGTGCCCAGTGCTGATTCTATTTCATTCAAGATTCACAAGGCAGGAGGTCCACTGCTCATACAAAAGCTGACTAAAATTTTCTGGGTTATGTGGCAAGAGGAGGTATCTCCCAGAAGTTCAAGGATGACTCCATTGTCCAAGGTAAAGGAAATAGATTGCCCTAAGACACTCACAGGGGCATATCTCTGTTAATCATTGTTGGCAATGAGGTTGATGCACACATTGCCAGAGCTAGCTCAATGTTTGGGAGGCTCTGAAAGAAAATGTGGGAGAAAAGAGGTATTAGGCTGCCTATGAAATTGAAGGTCTACAGAGCTGTTGTGCTGACCTCATTGTTGTATGCCTGTGAAACCTGGACAGTCTACAAGTGCCCTGCCAGGAAATCAAATCACTTACATTTTCATTGTCTTAGGAAGATTCTGTCTCTCCATCTGGCTCAATGGATAGAGGGCTGGACCTGGAGTCAAAAGGACCTGAGTTCAAATCAAGCCTCTGGCACTTATTAGCTATATGTCTCTGGGCAGATCATTTAACTTCTGTCTGCCTGAGATTCTTCATCTGTAAAATGAAGATAATAATAGCACCTAGGATAAAGGAGAAGGGAAATGAGGTGATACTTGCAAAGCACTTTACAAACCCTAAATTCTATCTATTTATCTATTTTATTTTATTTTTTTTAAAAGCAATCAGGGTTAAGTAACTTGCTCAAGGTTATACAGCCAGTTATTTTGTGTGGGTGTTAAGTATCTGAGGCCAGAACCGAACCCAAGTCTCCCAACTCTGGGGCTGGTGCTCTTACTCACTGAGCCACCTGGCCACCCCCTATTTATCTATTTTCTATCTATCATTCATCTAGTAACAGCCTTATAAGGTAGGCAATGAAAATATTACCTCAATGACTTGTGATTCCCTCAGTAACCAGTAGCTTCTACACTAGTGCAAATTATAACTTTTTTTTTGCTTTTTGGAGGGGGAAAGGCAGGGCAATTGGGATTAAGTGACTTGCCCAAGGTCACATGGCTAGTTTATGTGTGTGTGTGTGTGTGTTAAGTGTCTGAGGCTGGATCTGAACTCAGGTCCTCCTAACTCCAGGGCCAGTGTTCCATTCACTGTACCACCTAGCCAGCCCCAGAATATAACTTCTATGACAGCAGGTCTTCAAGAATTATTTGAAGATCAAAAAACAATATTACCAGGGGCAACCTCCTGATGAGACTTTCCAATCTTAGCTAGCTTGGTATTTGACAAATACACATATCAATCAATCATACAATAATACAGTCCTTGGAAAGTTTTCCAGCTTGGTTGGAGCTACCTAAAATTATCACCCTATTTTGTAGATAGGAAATGTTGTCCATAGTCATAACTCCTTAAATAGTAGGGTCAGGATTCGAATTCAGGCTTCTGGACTTCAACACTAGTGCTCTTTCTACTATATTTCAGGAACACATCAACTACAAAAATTGAAGTACAACTTCAATGAAATTCAGTAAGAATAGAATCAAGTTTATCTAAGGAAATTGAAACCCAGGCAGAAAAGAGACTAGACAAACTAGGTTCTACTTGGCATTCCCTTCCTTTTTCACTTTATACTGGTCAGTACCCCTAAAACTTTTGGAGTAGCAGACCTTTCTGCATCTCCCTATACACACTTATATATCCAGGGCATTCTAATTAACTGAATCATAGATTTAGAAATGGAAGGGATCTTAAAGGCCATCATGTCCAACCCTTTCATTTTATAGATGAAGAAACAGAGGGAGAGAGACAGAGACAGAGACAGACAGACAGACAAACAGACAGAGACACAGATTAAGTGACTTGTCTAGGGTCAGACAGCTAGTAAATATCTGAGGCAGGATTTGAACCCAAATCTTCTCGACTCCAACTTCAATGTCTTATTCACTACATTAGATTCCCTCATATTCTCTGTGCCTTAGTACCTCTGAGAAAGAAGTCAGGTATGCCATGGAGATCAAAGGAAAAGGACTAATGTGTTCAAAAATATTTATAGCAGCTCTTTTTGTCATGGCAAAGAACTGGAAATTAAAGGGGTGCCCATTAATTGGGGAATGCTTGAACAAGTTATGGTAGATATGTGGAATGGAATACTATTATGCTGTAAGAAATGATAAAGTGCATGGTTTCAGAGAAACCTGGGAAGACTTGTATGAACTGGTGCAGAGTGAAGTGAGCAGAACCAGGAGAACAATCTATACAATAACAGCATTGTAAAAATAAATAATTTTGAAAGACTTAAGAACTCTGGTCAATGCAATGATCAGCCACAGTTCCAGAGGACTCATGATGAAGCACGGTACTTACGTCTTGACAGAGAGGTGATGGGTTCAGAGGGCAGATTGAGACATATAGATTTTTTGGATGTGGTCAATCCAGGAATTTGCTTTGCTTGACTAAATCTATTGGTTTTGAGAGTTTCTTTTTTCAGTGAAATAGGAGGTAGGCAGAAAGAAAATAAATTTCTGCTAATTTTTTAAAATAAAATTTTAATAAAATGTTTTAAAAAGAAATATCAGGGGCAACTAGGTGGTGCAGTGAATAGAGCACCAACCCTGGAGTCAGAAGGACCTGAGTTCAAATCCGGCCACAGACACTTAATACTTACTAGCTGTGTGACCTTGGGCAAGTCACTTAACCCCAATTGCCCTGCCTTCCCCCCTCCAAAAAAAAAAAAGACCAAAAAAAACTTTTTTCAAAAGTGCTTCACTAACACTTAAGGATATAAAGGCAAAATAAATTGATAAATTAACAGAATTGCCAGAAATCTTATCTTAAAATACCCCAGGTGAGGCTAGAGGCCACCTTAAGCTTCTGAAATTTGATTAAAACAAAAATAGATCTCACCAACTCCTGAAGCAGCCCACCCCACTTTTAGATAGATTTTTTTGTTAAGAACATTTTCTTTTCTTTTTTTTTTTAGATTTTTTTTTTTGCTTTTTGGAGAGGCAAAGTCAGGGCATTTGGGGTTAAGTGACTTGTCCAAGGTCACACAGCTAGATTTGTGTTAAGTGTCTGAGGCCAGATTTGAACTCAGGTCCTCCTGACTCCAAGGCCGGTGCTCTATTCATTGCACCACCTAGCCACCCCCTAGGAACGTTTTCTTGACATCAAGCTTAAATTGGCTTCTTGACAACTTCTATTCCATTGCCTTTAGTTCTGCTCTCTGGAGTCAAACAGAATCAGTCTAAACTTTCTTCCAGGTAAAAGCCCTTCCAATACTTGAAAATCATCATCATGTTATTGCTGTCCCCTGTCTTCCCTTTTCTAAAGTAATCATCCCCAATTGCTTCAAATTATCCTTTTAGGGCATGATTTTGAGTTCCTTTACCTTCTTAGTTTCCTCCCTCTGAAAACTTACCATCTTTTTGGTGTTCTTCCCAAAATGTGGTACCCAGATTTAAAGTCCAGATGTGGTCTGAGTAGGCAGAGGCTAGCAGGGTGATCAGCACTCTCCAGTCTTCAATAGTATACTACTCTTAAGAGTCCATTAACATGTTAACTTTGGGGGCTGATGCCTCATATAGACTTTCTAGTCCACTAAAAGTCCCAGCTCTTCTTCAGGTGAATGACTAACTGACCATACTTTTCCCATCTTGTATTTGCAAAGATGCCTTTTAAAACCCAAATGTAAAACTTTACATTAAATCTGATATTATTAGATTCATTCTAGTTTGCCAAGATCTCCCCTCATCTTAAGTCTATCAAATCTTTTACAAAGAGACAAAAAAAGGAGAAAGTGATACAAGAGAAGAGAGTTAAAATCTAGGGAAAATAAAGGGGAGGAAGAAAAGGGAAAGAAAAAAGTAGAGGGGGAGATAAATAAAAGAGGGCCAGAGGAAAAGAGGAAGAGATAAAATGAAGAGAGAGGAGAAGGAGAGAAAAGAGGATGGAGAGAAAGGGGAGATAGAAAGAATAATGAAGGGGAGAGAAAGAAGAGGAAGGGAACAAGAAAAAGGAGATGAGGGAGAGAGAATGAAGAGATCTAGAAGAAGAGGGGAAGAGAGAAAGAATAAAGATGAAAAGAAAGGAGGAGGACCAAGAAAAAAGAGGAGAGGAAGAGAGAAAGAAGAGGATGAGGGAGAAAGAGCAGTGGAGAGAAAGAAGAGGAAGGGGAATAGGAGAGAGAAAAAAGAAATAAGAGTAAAAAGAGAGAGAACAAGCAGTTACAAAGATTCTGTTCAACTTCCCCCAATGCTTAATAGATTTCTAAATGGGCTTATTCACACCACCTATGAATTATTTTAAAGGACCTAATTATAAAACACCAAACTGACTAATTAGGTTTTCTGCACTTGCCTTGACACAGGTGCAAAGTCTCTCTGGATGGCGGCAGTGGTGAAGCCAATCATAACCAGCCCTGAATCAATCGGTTGAGCCTCCCTGCCGGTCACACAATTATGCCTTTAATTGTGAGCACCCCGCTACCATACCAAGCGCAGGCCGGAGGTGCCTGCTGCCCGACCTCTTTGACCTGAGGCAGTGGGAACAAGACGGGGAGCAGCCTTGCCTGAGTGGAGATCTGTCGTCCTTCCCCCTCAGGATGTTGGGGCCCCAGGCTGTGAACAGGCAAAATTGGGGGGATCTTGCCTCCAGAGTTGGTTGCAGTTCTCCCAGAAGGCCAGACTGCTGGGCAATGTCCAGAGGTTTAGGTCACTGATACTCTTTCCCTATCCTACTAGGGAAAGGGTTTATAAATAATCCTAGAGCCATAGGTTCCATTGCCTTTAGGAAACTGTCCACTTCAACATAAGAACTAGAAATCAAGAGATGTTTTCCCAATAAATAAAATTGGGTTAAAGGAATCAATTAGGTATTGGGATTTTTAACCTGAGTGTCCATGAACTTTTTTTTTTTAGCTATTTTAAAAACTATTTCAATACACTGGTTTTCTTATAATACTATATATTTTATTTTGTTCATTTTAAAACATTCTGAGAAGGGCAGTCCACAGACTTCACTAGACACTGCCAAAGGGGTCCACAACACAATAAAAGGTTAAGAACCCCTAAACGGAAGAATGGACGTGTTAGGGATATAAGCATCCAAGCTGCAGGTATAGATGCAAGATAAACTAATATATTTGGCAGGGAGAGGAGTAATCTGCTTCACTTGTAAGCAGAGATGGATATTCATCAGGCTGTGAAATAGAAAGGTCCCTGTCTCCTTCATCAGAAGAGGAACTCCCTAGGGATGGGTCTGGAGCTAGTACTCTGCCACCTCCGTAGCAGAGAAGTAGTGAATCAATGTGTTTGCTGATGGCAGTAATAAGGCTGATGGGTTGTAGGGAAGGGAGCCCCTGATGAAACAGAGTTGTCTCTTTCTTAACTCAAGTGATACTTGTCACTTGAATTCTCAGGGCGGCTAGGTGGTGCAGTGAGTAAAGTGCCGGCCCCCGAGTCAGGAGGACCTGAGTTCAGTTCTGACCTCAGACACTTAACACCCACACCCACACCCACACACACACACACACACACACACACAAAACTAGCCGTGTAACCTTGGGTAAGTTACTTAACCCCAATTGCCCTCCAAAAAGGCAAAAAAAAAAAAAAGAGAGAATTCTCCCCTCTCCATAATTTTTCCTTTTACTGAAAGAGAAAGGGAAGGAGGAAGAGAGGGAAAACAAGAGAAAAATCAGAACTTGTAGCAATGATCAAGACATGTGTGTGTATGTATATGTATATACATACACATATATCTGTGTCATGATACATGCAATAATAAATGCAAATACATTTCAGAGTGATTTTAAGTTTATAAACATTAACAATAAGATTGTATCCATGTTAGAACAGATTTTATTCTTTGCTCCATAGTATGTACTGAAAGCATAAGAAAATAAAAGCACTCAGACAGGGTTTGGATATCGCAGTAATCCCATGGGGTAGGTGTACACATGTAATTGTCCCCATTTTGCAGATGAGAAAACTGGGGCCAGAGAAGCAAAGTAACTCACCCAAGACCACACAGCTATTAAATGACAAGTAGGATTTGAACCCAAGCCTCCTGACTCCCCATCCCCTACTTATTCCATTATTCCAACTGCTTACCCAAACCCTAGCTCACCTGTAAATAGGGCTTAAGCTTTTCATAATGCTTTTTCATTACCACGACTTTGTGATAGGTGCCTTTTTATTTGTTGATTCTGCTGGGACCTGGAATTTCAGGCAAGATGCAGATCAGCAATTCTTTCATAACTTATGGTCTTAGCAAGTGGTCTGGAGGCACTGAGAGGTTGCATAAGTTGTCTTCAGTATTTCAGCCCGTATTTGTCAGAATCAGGACCTAAGACCAGGTCTTCGGGGCTCCAAGGCTAGTCTTCTAACCACTATTCCATTCTCCCTCCCATAAGTATTAGATATGCAAGCATTCTTACTTCCAGTTTACAGATGAGGAAACTGAGACCTGAAGAGGTCAAGCGATTTGCTCAGGACACCTCAGGACCAAGATGTACTTATGCCATTTCTATTCCCTCTCTGCATCCTCATAGGTCTGCTGTTCCCAGCCCTGCCCCCACCACACCCCTAGGGATGGCAACAGAGGTTGTGATGTGTACCTGTTGTCTTGTGTTCTATTGGGTTATTGCTCTTCCTCACAGATCTCCCATCTCTAAGCCTTTGGCCTGGCTGCGTCTCCCATGTCTGAGATGCATCCCTCCTCATCTCTGCCTTTTGGATCCTACACATCTTTCAAAACTCTGCTCAAATAATACTTTCAATATCAATTCAAGTCCTTCCTTCTATTTGAAGTTTTTAGCTACTGGTGCCTTCCCACCTCCCCCCTCTTCCTCCATCCCCACCAAAAAAAAAAATCACCTTTTATTCATTTACTATATACTTATAAATATATATTATATCTATACTTTATATTTATATATTTTATACTCATTTATATTTTGTTTTCTCCTAGAATGTAAGCTCCTTGAGGTCAGGGGCTGTTTCATTTTTGCCTTTATATCTTCAATGCTTGTGGATTGATTGAGTTGGAACAAGATGGAGGGGAAGGAAGGGGGTTCATAGATTTAATATTGGAAGAAATCTTAGATATCTAGGTAAGGGGTTCTTTTTTTTGAGGCAGTTGGGGTTAAGTGACTTGCCCCTGGGTCACACAGCTAGTAAGTATCAAGTGTCTGAGGCTGAATTTGAACTCAGGTCCTCTTGATTCCAAGGCTGGTGCTCTATTCACTGTGGCACCAACTGCCTCTCTAAGGATTCTTAGTGTTTTTTGTGTCATGAACCTTTGGTAAATACAGGGAAGCCTAAGAATCCTTTCTCAGAAGGATGTTTTTAAATGCATAAAATAAAATATTTAAGGATTACAAAGCAAAGCAATTATATTGAAAGAGATAACAAAATATTTTTGAATGATCACAGCCATCCCTGTAATTTATCCCTGGGCCCCTTAGGAATCCGTGGATCTCAGGTTAAGAACCCTTTCTGAAGGCCAGGGACTCATCAGTCAAAAAGCATTTATTAAAAGCCTATTACGTGCCAAGCACTGTGCTAAGATCTGGAATACAAAGAAAGACAAAAGACAGTCCCTGCCTTCAAGGAGCCTGCAATCTAATGGAGAGACAACATGTAAACAAATCTGTACAATCAAGCTATATACAGGAAATATCGACAGAGGGAAGGAACTAGAATTAAGAAGGATTGAGAAAAACTTCTTGTAGAAGTTGGGATTGAGCCTTGAAGGAAGCCAGGAGGTGGAGAGGAGGGAGAATGTTCTAGGTATGAGGGAGAGCCAGAGAAAATGCCTGGAGCCAAGAGACAAGAAGACAAGTGTCACTATTTTAAAAAGTACATGGGGCAGGGTGGGGGTGAGGGGGAGTCAGTAAAAGGTAAAATATAAAAAGATTGGAAAGGGAAGGGGCTAAGTTATGAAGGACTTTGAAGGCCAACCTGAGAATGTGTCATTGAATCCTGGAGGTGATAGGAAACTACTGGACTTTATTGAATAGAGGGGTGCCCTGGTAGGACCTTCACTTTAGGAAAATCCTTTTAGTGGCCCAACAGAGGATAGACCAGATAGAGGAGAGACAAGAGACAGGCCAGCCCTCCAGCAAACTGTTGCAAGAGTCCAGGAATGAGGCAATGAGCACTTGCACCAAGGTGGTGGCAGTGTCAGAGGAGAGATGGGAGAGCATCAGACTTTGGCAACTAAATTACTATAAGGGATGAGAGAAAGTGAAGAGTTACAGATGATACCTTGGTTGGAAGCCTGGGGTACTGGGAGGGTGGTATTTACTTTCAACAGTAATAGGGAAATTTGGAAAGAAGGAGGGCTTAGGGGGAAAGATAATGAGTTTGGTTCCGGATATGTTGCATTTAAAAATGTCTAGTGGGCATCTAGTTGGAGACGTCGGAAAGGCAATTGGAGATGTGAGGCTAAAGGTCAGCATAGAGGTCAGGGTTGGATAAGTAGATCTATGTAACTGGCCTAAGGTCAGGAAGACAGAAGATCTGAAAGTTATACTTAACGTCCTCTGACTCCAAATATAGCTTTCTTTGCATCACACGATGCTGAAGAGGCTAATAAAGCTTAGTCTTTGGTGGAAAAAAGAGAACAAGGCAAAATGGTATTAAGATAACTCTGTTTTGTATCAGTACAGCCTCTAACTTAAAGATTGATAATAAAAGGCAAGAGCAAGGGAGAATGACTGGGTCCTTAAAAATGGAAACCTTCAGAAAGTTTGCCAGGGTGGAGTTGGGGGGTGTGTGTTGGGATGGAGGGGGAAACAACAGAAAAGAAAGGAAAGCTGTTTCCTGCCTTCACTGAGTTCTGGTGACTAAAATTTATGACTCCATGGTCATGAAATTGATTAAGGAGAAATTCAGGCTTAGGTAGGGTATATCTGTTGAATGCAGGAAATACCTTCCTGGAAGAGATGAGGAGGAGGGAAGGGAAGTTTTTGAATAGAAGGGAGATATGTGTGTTGGAGTAGGATGCAACAGTCTGTATAAAAGCACAAAAATAAGTGACATGTAATTTCAATGTATGTTTATCAATTTTGTCAACTTAATTTTTCTATTCACATGCATTAATTATTAAAGGGAAATCCTATTTTCATACAATGTCACAGAGTTTAACAAAGATGTTTGTGGGTTTGTAGATCTAGACTTGGAAGTAACCTTAGAGGCCATCTAGTCCAACCCTCTCATTTTACAAATGAGGAAACTGAAGCCCAGGAGAGATTAAGTGAATTGCTGAGGTCATAATCCTAGTATGTAGGAAGTACCCAGGTCCTCTGATTCCAAATGCAGCTCTCTCATCCCATAGCTTATTGGTGATAGTACTTTATACATCCATTTGAAAACCTTTTTCGAGGGGTGGCTAAGTGGCAGAGTGAATAGAGCACCAGCTCTGGAGTCAGGAGGACTTGAGTTCAAATCTGGCCTCAGACACTTAACACAAAACTAGCCGTGTGACCTTGTCACTTAACCCTAATCGCCCTACTTTCCCCTTTCCAAAAAGCAAAGCCAAACAAAACAAAACAAAAAACCCCACCCAAAACCAACCCTTGTTGAGCTTGAGACCTAGGCCTGATGGCCTTCCCAGATTCCCCACCACACTTCTACGCTCCCCAATTGGCTTGTCATGCTACTGTCACACTAGTCCTACAATGAGATTGAGGCTAGAACTGAATAAATTCTAGAATAACCCATGGAACCATTTACTTTTTACCCAATCTACTTTTTTTTGAAACCTTAAAGAACTCACCATCCAACTCTCTCATTTGGTAGATGAGAAAATGGAGGCCCAGGGACGGATAAAGAGACTTTTTCAGTCACTCAGCTAGTCAGTGACAGAGCTGGGACTATAGCCTAGTTTCTTGTCTATTTCCACTTATGTTGCATTAGAATTTACTCTTCTAGTACAGGAACTCTTTCATTATTTTTTTTCTCATGAGGCCTTTATAGACTCTAGAGGTCCTTAACCCAATTCCCAATTGCACTGACACTTGGATGCCCCAGAAGTCAGCTTGCTACATCTTCCAGCTCAGAATTTTAAGGGTAGCTCAGGGGCTGTGAGATCTTCTTTAACATGTAAGTATTCATTGTAGTGTGTTCTCCCGGATATCAATCATCAGTGATTGGTGCACCACTATCGTTTGACCAATTAACATCAATGAGCTTTTACAAACAATATATTTAATGAGAAGCTATAGTAAGAATAGAAATACAAGAACATCCCCTTCCCTCCCCTTCCCCAACTCAACACATTCTCCCCTTTAGCACTTTAGTCTCTGGGAAAAGCAGATTCAAAAAAAGTGGTTGCTACAATGTAGTTTCCCCAGGAAATTCCTAATTTGGCATAACTGAGGTTACAGAAACCAGAATCTTGGCTGCAGTGCTGGGCTAACTAGCATTGGTCAACCTTCCAGGCAGTGCTCATACTACACCCCACTCAGCTACTGGCCACTCTGGTATGAACTCTCGCCTTCCTTCTGGTCTCTTCCATGAATTTTTTTTTCACATATATATATATTTGAATATTTGATTTTAAAACTTTCAATTCCAGATTCATTTCCTTCCCCCTCCTGCCACCCACCCCCACTGGGGGGACAAGCAGTTCAGTATAGGTTGTACATGTGTGGCTAATGCAAAACAATAACATAGTAGATGCATTGTAAAAGACTGACTATATTTCCCTCCCTCCTGTCCCACCTCATACTTGTTCTATTCTCTACTTTGATCCTGTCCCTTTTCAAAAGTGGGTGCTTCCAACTTCCCTCCCCCCCCAGCCTGCCCTCCCTTCCATCATCCCCCCTCACATCCCCTTCCCCCCCTATTCTCCTGGAGGGTGAGATCCCCTCCCTTCTCAAGCCAGATTCAATAGGAATAAGGTTGACCTATTCTCTTTTGCCTTCCTATTCTTCCCCTCCATTGTAAACATTTTCCCTTGCCTCTTCTGTATGAGATAGTTTGCCCCACTCTGTCTCTCCCCATCTCCTCTCATTATATTCCTCTCACCTCTTAATTTCACCTTTTAAGTATCATCCCTTCCTGTTAAATTGGTCCCATGCCCTCTATCTATGTATACCTGTAAACGTATATATACACATTCACATATGTATTCATATGCCCGCATACCCTCATATAAAGACATATATATATATATTTCTAATCCCTTCAACTACTGAGAAAAGTTTCATAGGTTACAATTATTGTTTTTCCATGTAGGAATGTTAATAGTTCAACTTTGGCCAGGTGGCTCAGCGAGCAAGAGCACCGGCTCCAGTGCCGGGATGACCCGGATCAAATCCGGGCCCAGACACCCAGCACCACACCCAGAAACAACAACTGGCCATGCAAACCCAAACAAGCCACTCAACCCCGATTGCTTAAAAAAAATAGTTCAACTTTGATAAGTTCCTTATGATTTCTTTTCCCTGTTTACCTTCTCATGCTTCTCTTGCTTCTTGTATCTGAATGTCAAATTTTCTATTCAACTCTGGTTTTTTCAGCAAGAATGCTTGAAAGCCCTGTATTCCACTGAATGACCATATTTTCCCCTGAAACATGATACTCAGTTTTGCTGGGTAGGTGACTCTTGGTTTTAATCCCAGCTCCCTTGACCTCTGGAATATCACATTCCAGGCCCTTCGATCCCTCAGTGTAGAAGCTGCCAGATCCTGGGTTATCCTGATTGTGTTTCCACAATATTCAAATTGTTTCTTCCTGGCTGCTTGAAATATTCTCTCCTTAATGTGGGAATTCCAGAACCTGGCTATAATATTCCTAGGAGTTTTCTTTTTGGGATCTTTTTCAGGAGGTGATCGGTGGGTTCTTTCAACCTCTATTTTGCCCTCTGGTTCTAAAACATCAGGGCAGTTTTCTTTGAGAACTTCCTGGAGGATGCTTTCCAGGCTCTTACTTTGGTCATGGCTCTCAGGCAGTCCAATAATTTTTAAATTATCTCTCCTGGATCTATTTTCCAGGTCAGTGGTTTTTCCCATGAGATATTTCACATTGCCTTCTATTCTTTCATTTGTTTGGATCTGTTTAACAGCATCTTGATTTCTCATAAAGTCATTAGCTTCCATTTGCTCCAATCTAATTCTGAAGCAATGATTCTCCTCAGTGAGCTTTTGAGATTCTTTTTCCATCTGGCAAATTCGACTTTTTAAGGCATTCTTCTCCTCATTGCCTTTTTGAGCCTCCCTTGCCATTTGAGTCAGTCTGTTTTTTAAGGTATTATTTTCTTCAGTCAGGCTGTTGACTCTCATTTCATAATTTTCTTGCATTGTTCTCATTTCTCTTCCCAATTTTTCCTCCACTTCTCTTATCTGCTTCTTAAGGTCCTCTATGGCCTGTAACCAGCATGTATTTTCCTTTGAAACATTTGGTGCAGGAGTTCTGACTTCACTGTTTTCCTCCTGTTCCATGCCTTGCTCCTTCTTATCCCCAAAATAGGAGTGTAATGTTGGAATCTTCTGTCTGCTTTGTTTCCTTTGCCTGCTCATTTTGCCACTCAATGATTTGACTTTTGGGCTTTTTGCCACAGTAGGACTCTGCCACCAGACAGGGGAGTTTTCGTCCCAAACGCTGGGGTTTTCTCAGCTGCCTGAGGTATTAGATGGGTGCCCTCTCTGAGGTCTCCACACGCTCTGCCAAGCTGGACACACACCCCAGGACCTCCACCCTAGACTGCAATCCAGATCCAAGCAGGTTAAAGCAAGAGCAATGACCCCTCAGACTGGTGCTTGGTCCCCCTACACTCTGCAGGCCAGGAGCTGAAGCCGCCACGTGGAGCTGGCAGGCTGTGCTGGTGTCTCAGTGGTTTCTCGCTCCTGGGGTAAAAGCCATGCAAATCTCCCACTTCCTGGGTCCCAAAGTCCAGTCTGCACTGGCCTCTCACCTTGTCCTTCGCATCTATGTATTGATAAATCTGGAAACGGCCACAGCTGCTGCTGATCTGGAGTCCCTCTGGCTGGCGGCTGGTCAGGCCCGCCCTGCGGCTAAAGCCTCTGCGTGGGGCTGGGCTCGGCTCCCAGAGCGCTGCGCTGGCCGATTCCTGCCCACCTGCCGGGCTGTCGTCACCGGGAGGTTAGCTTCTCTGTGTCATTTTGTGGGTTCTGCAGCTCCAAAGTTTGTTTAGAGTCCCCTTTTTACATGGATTGGGGAGGGTGGAAGCCGGAGCCACGGGAAGATCGTGCTTCTACTCCGCCATCTTGGCTCCGCCAGGTATGAACTCTGGCCTTCCTTCTGGTCTCTTCCATGAATTTTTAAAAAGTGCTTCAACATATACTTTTATTTAAACTTTATTATTCTTGCATTCGGGTGTTGGGGTTTTTTTTGTTTTTTTTTTTTTATCTGTGATTTCTTTTACAACATAGCTAATATGGAAATGTTTTGCATGGCTACACATGTATAATGTATATCAAATTGCTTGCCTTCTCAAGGAGGGGGGAGGAAAGGGAAGAAAGGAGAGAAGAAAGAACTCAAAATTTTAAAAAGAAGAATTTTAATTTTTATTTACATGTAAATGAGAAAAATTAAAACTAAACATAAAAAGTACTTTAATAATCCTCTTTTCTTTCTTTTCTTTTTCTTTTTTTTATTGGTAACTCCATCTCTGCTCCCCTCCCACCTTCCTCCCCACTCAAACTGAAAAAAAAAAAAGAAACAAAACCCTTGCAGCAAATACACATAATCACATATATAACCTACATCAAATCACTTACTGTTTGAGGGAGGGAGAAAAATTTGGAACTCAAAAAAATTTTTAATAAAAGTTTAAAAATTGTCTTTACATGTAATTTGAAAAAATAAAATACTATTTCTAAAAAACCAAATGTGCACAATCAAGCAAAAAGCAAGTTCCCACATTGTCTGTATACAAAAAATAGTACAAAAATAATACAAAATGTTGTTACTCTACAACTTGAGTTCAATACCTCTCTGCCAGAGGAAAGGGAACATTCTTCATCATCAGCCCTCTGAAATCATGGCTGGCTATTGCACTGATTAGAGATCTTAAGTCTTCAGAATTGTTTGTCTTTACAATATCATTGCTAGTATTTAAATCCCTCTCCTCATTCTGCTCACTTTACTCTGCATCAATTTATACAAGTCTTCAGATGTTTCTCTGAAACCATCACCTTCATCATTTCTTATGGCATAATAGCATTCTATCACCTCCGGACATCATAATTTGTTCATGCATTCCCCAACTGATGGGCAACCACTCCCTTAGTTTCTTTGCCACTGTAAAAGGAGCTACTATAAATATTTTTGCACATATGAGTCCTTTTCCTCTTTCTTTGATCCACCAAAACATTTAAAAGAAAAAGGAAGAGAACATACAGAAGAGAATAGAAGGAGGCTCAGAGGGAAACACAGACAAGGAAGACAGTTTTGAAAGGAACATGATGAATTTATCACATTCTCTTTTAAAAGGGCAAGTTGCATATAATGGAGATTTGCAATTTCATATGCAATCCTCTTTCTGTTCTACTTTGTATATGGAAATTCTATGGGTTAGTGTTAATTGCAGAATAAAAAATAAATTTTAAAAACCTTTTAGGGGCAGCTAAGTGGTGCAGTGAATAGAGCACTGGTCCTGGAGTCTGAAGGACCTGAATTCAAATCTGCCCTCAGACACTTAACACTTACTAGCTGTGTGACCTTGGGCAAGTCACTTAACCCCAATTTCCTTGCCTTGTCCCTACAAAAGAAAAAAAAAACCCTTTTAAAAAATAGAAAATCCTTTTTCTGGAAAGCAATTTTCTCTTTCGTAAAAAGAAGTTGTTAGTAGTTCAGCAGTGGTTGACTCTTTATGACCCCATTTGGGGTTTTCTTGGCATGCTTGCCATTCCCTTCTCTAGCTCATTTTACAGATAAGGAAACTGAGGCAAACAGAGTGACATGACTGGCCCAGGGTCATACTACCAGTAAATGTCTGGGACTAGATTTGAACTCAGGAAGATAAGTCTTCCCGATCTAGGCCTAGCACTCTATCCCATGTGCCACCTAGCTCCCAGGAATTAGACTAGGTAATTGTCCAGGTCTCTTCCAGCTCAAGACCCTGATGTCAAGTGGCTTTTCTGAAACTTGGCTATGCATCCAGATATAGAATTCTCAGTTTTACCCCAATTTAATTTTCATTTTGGTTCAATAAACATTTATTAAATACCCACCATTCTCAAGGAATATAAATTCAACTGGAACATTAGTGGCAAAAGTCAGAAAAACTGTACCCTGGTCCCAATTCTGCCATTGACTTAACTGAGTGACTGAACAAATCTCTCTTTTTTTAAAAAAAAAATATATTTATTTACTTTTAGCTTACAACGTTCGGTTCCACAATCCTTTGAGTTTCAAATTTTCTCCCCTTCCCTCTCCTCCCCCCTCTTGCCCTCCCCCATGGTGGCATGCAATCAAATATAGGATCTGCAAATACCTTCACATTAAACATTAGTCAGGTTGTAAAGAAAAATTATAACCAATGGAGTGAATAATGAGAAAGAGGAAACAAAACAAAAATAGAAAGAGAGCAAACAGTTTGCCTCAGTCTGAATTCAGAGTCTGTAGTTCTTTCTCTGGATGTGGACATCTCTTTCAATCTTGAGTCTTTTGGAGTTGTCTTATAACCTTACATTTCTGAGAGGAGCCTAGTCTATCAAAGTTAGTCATCATACATAGGTTGTGTCTGTAATTGTGTACAAATTTCTCCTGGTTCTGCTCTTCTCACTCAACATCAGTTTATATAAGTCTCTCCAAGTTATTACGAAGTCCATCTGCTCCTCATTTCTTATAGCACAATAGCATTCCATTACATTCATGTATCACAACTTGTTCAGCCATTCCCCAATTGATGGGCATCCCCTTGATTTCCAATTCTTTGTCACCACAAAAAGAGCTGCTATAAATATTTTTGTATGGATGGATCCTTTTCCCACTTCTATGATCTCTTTGGGATACAACCCTAGAAGTGGTATTGCTGAGTCAAAGGGTACAAACTTATTTATAGCCCTTTGGGCATAGTTCCAGATTGCTCTCCAGAATGGTTTTAATCATGATCAAATCTCTTTATCCTTCTATGGGCCTGAATTTTCTCATCTGTAAAAGGGGAGAATTGAGTGATATGTGCTTTGAACTCTGCCAAAATAATATTCCTAAAACACACAATGTCACTCTCTTACTCAAAAGTCTTGGGTGGCTCCCTATTGCCTCTAGGATAAAATACAAATAAAGTGTTTCACAGTTTGGCTCCAGCTCACCTTCTCAGAATGGTTTCACATCATTCCCCTTGACGGATTCTTCATCCCACACAAATTGAATTACTTGCTGTCCTCCTGAACCCAGCTTTCCACCTCTAGTCTCCATGTTTTGGCATAGGCTGTCTATGTATGGAATGCTCATAGAGTCATAGAAACAGAAGGTACCTTAAAGTTTAGCCTCCCTCAGATGTATAAACTGAGGCCCAGAGAGGTTAAGTGAATTATCCAAGGTCACACAACTAGTATGTTTCTAGGGCATGATTCAAATCTAGGTCTCTGAGATTCTAAGTCTAGTAATCTGTATACCATGCTTCCCTGCCTCCCTCATCTGTTTCCCAGAAGACCTGTTTGCTTTAAAGGCTCAGCTCAGGTTTCATCTCCTATGGGAAGCCTTTCCTGGTCTCCTAATTATTAATGCTTTCTTCTTCCTCAAATCATACTGCATTTCCCTATCTGTGAACATGTCTATTCCCCCCTTGTAGAATGTAAACTCCCTGAAGGCAAGCACTATTTTTCATTTTGTCTTTGTTTCCTTAGCACTTAGCATAAACATTGGTTATATAGTAGGTCATTCCATAACATACCAGCTAAGGTTTGTGGAAAGAAACTTTTAAAAGGAAGGAAGGAAAGAAGGAAGGAAGGAAGGAAGGAAGGGAGGGAGGAAGGGAGGAAAGGAGGAAGGGAGGAAGGAAGGAAGGAAGGGAAGAAAGAAAGAAAGAAAGAAAGAAAGAAAGAAAGAAAGAAAGAAAGAAAGAAAGAAAGAAAGAAAGAAAGAAAGAAAGAAAGAAAGAAAGAAAGAAAGAAAGAAAGAGTTATATTTAGGAAAAAAATTTTGAAGGTGGGGGAAGGGAAGATGCTCCCTAGGAAGAATGGCACCAAGACC
The DNA here is from genome assembly GCF_028583685.1 of Petaurus breviceps papuanus. NCBI lineage: Eukaryota > Metazoa > Chordata > Mammalia > Diprotodontia > Petauridae > Petaurus > Petaurus breviceps. The sequence continues at coordinate 4,343,599 of NW_027187398.1, read as the reverse complement.
AGTAGGTATCCCATAACACACTAGTTAAGGTCTGCAGAAAGAAAAATAAATAAATTCTGGGAGGGAAAAATTGTTTTAAAGGCGAGGAAAGGGAAGCTGTTCCAGAGGACATGTGGAGAGAATGAAACCAAGACCAGTGGGTGTCCTATAACACTGAATTGCTGAATTAAGGCACACTGAAATTCATCACAGGGACAAATGCAGAATTGAGAAAGAAGAGGTTTGGCAAAACAGGTGGTGACTAATGGCCTTTGGTTGAATCCATAGCAGCCAGAGAGGGACATGCACATCTGGAGAACGTTAGGGCAGCATTAGCTCCAGGACACAGACCTGCTGAGATGCCACAGTCTAGCATGGAAAGCTGTGGAGAGCTTGGAGAGCTGGGGTCACACTCCCTCACTCCTTCAGTTCACTCCCAGCCCCCCATCACATTTGACTTTGCACTGGAACATTTTATCTGTCTTTATGTAACTACCCTTTCACATCTGGAAGCAAATCTATCCCTAGAGAGATAGGAAGGGCAGGTTGGCCCATTTCACAATGACGGCCAGTTAAGGCAGGCATACCCAAGGTGAGGGACCAGAGCCACAGAGAGCGGAGGCCCTCCTACATTACATTTTATAGTCAATGCTCATCATCTCTGCCTGACATATTTTCCTCAGATTTTCAGGAACTTCTCTTACTTTTTTTTTGACTTCCAGTAAAACACCATAAGCCTCCTAAAGGAGGTTACACAAAGATCACTGTGACCCATCCCCAGACCCTACCATTTGCTCCCCACCTTCCTACCCCTCCCCTCAAGCCTGAGTTTATGAACCACAGCCACTAAAAACCAGGAAGGCCTGAAGACACATGTACCCGTATAGGCCCTTAGGCACACAAACCTCTGTCTTCCTTCCCCTGATTTTTTTTCTTTGACCTGAACAATAACTAAAGTAAAGCACATACAAACAACCCAATAACCAACAGCTTTGCCCCCCCCCCCCCCAGGGGAGGGGGAATGATGGGGAAGAGAAGGTAGTGCGGTGCAGTGTTGGATTTGGAGTCAGAAGGATACGGGTTCCATTCCTGGTTGTGCCACACATTAAATGTGTGACAACCTTGGACAAGCCACCTCTGTAGGTCTCAAGGTCCTTCTTTGTAAAATGAGGGGGGTGGACTGGAGGTTGCTTCCAGCTCTAGAGCTGAGATCCTAACCAAGGACTCGGGTCTTCCATGTCAGAAGCTCAAAGGATCATAGAGTTATAGGGCCTTTACACCCTTCCCACCCTGACCTGTTCCTACTTTTCTAGTCTCTATACATACTCCCTGCTGCCTTCTCTACAAACCAGCGGGCCTTCTTGCTCATGCCCTAACACAATACTTCATGTCCCAGCTCTGAGGCTTTTCATTGACCACCCATCATGGAGGCCTGGAATGTTCTCCCTCTTCATCAGTGTCCTGGCTTCCTTCAAAATGGTTCAAATCCCATCTTCTGCAAAGAGGCAGAATTGTTATCACTCCTACCCACCCCATTCCCCCTCCACATTCGGTCAGTTCCTTTTGTCGGGGATTACCTCCATTTACATGGTATACATCTCATATATACATGGTTGTTTGTGTGCCACTTCTCCCCATTAGAATCTGAGCTCCTTGAGAGCTGGGGCTGTCTTTTGCCTTTCTTCATAACCTAATCTCTTAGCACAGTTCCTGGTACATAGTATATGCTTAATACATATTATATTAATATTATTAATTATTTTAATTAATTTTTAATTTAATTAATTATAATAATTAATATATTAATAAGCATATTATATATTATTGATTGATTTGGAGCTAGGAGTCTTAAAGGCCCTTATTAGAACCTTTTTAACAGTTTTAAACAGTAAGGAAACTGAGGCCCATTGAGGTTAAACACCCAGCCTAAAGTCATCTGGGTAATAATTGGAAGAACTGAGATTTGAACCCATGTTCTAGTATAGAGAAATAGTTCTCTTCATTTCTCTCCCAGGCCAGCAGCTCCCAAGCCCCAGACACTGGAGTTAACTAAATGATCCTTTAATACACAAAGAAAGCCCAAAGAGCTTAACTTCCACCCAGCCACAGAGGGCCGAACAGCCCAGCTAATGCCGGCCCGAATCCTGTTCTCTATTATTGCGTCTGAAAATCTTTTAAAATTTCACACAATTTCCTGCACAGCAGTGTACGTCGTAATGCTGGGAACCAAGACGGCTCAGTAATTGGGACTGTTGTGGGGCAGAGTCCAAAGCAATTAATCCAGCCTCCTTCCTTGTTTGCGCCAGGATAAGTCTGACAGGGTGGAGAGTAATTGGAAAGGAGCGGCCTCTATCCCCTACTCTAAATTAATATTTTCCTGTCCTGATTTAATTCCGCCCGGGAACAGTGACACAGAGACACGCCGTGTCAAGCACTAAGTAATCTACTGCCAGCCACCTTAGGAGAGAAAACTTTTTTTTTCTTTCCTTTCCTTTTGTTGTTGGGGAGAAGGTTCTCAGTTTAGAGTTGGAAGGGACCTTAAAGAATCTGTAATTTTCCAGAGCAGGAAACTGAGGCTCCAAGAGGTACACTGTGGAGTATATAATAGATCCTCATAAAGGCTTGAGGAGCAGATGAAGGAATGATAATGAGATTTCCCAGACCCACCCCCTCCCCATCCTTAACTCCCTGACATAGGATTAGAGCTAGAAGATCCCTTAGAGCCCCTCTCATCCAACACCCTCATTTTATATAGAACACCACCTTTGGGGCTCCTGTCCCAACTTCCACTGGAATCGGGAGCTGACTCCCCACAGAGTGACTGATGTCTCAGGTTAACACTGAAAGGCTATGGGGTGCTAGGGGTATGACTCATGAGCCCCTAGTAGTGTGCTTTCCATAAACCAGTATTTGACAAGACTTCAGCTAGCTTTTAGAAAAGATATTGACCAAGGTGATATAGTAAAAAAAATAGCTGGTATGATACATTTCCTCCAAAGCCTGGGGCACACTCTACCAAATATACTTATATATGCACATATGTATACACTATATATCTATACATATCTACATATATGTACATACACATATGTATATTATATATGTGTATATATTTATGTGTATGTGTGTCTGGGGGCCATCTCCAGTTGTCCTGATGTGAATCTGGCCACTGGACCCAGATGGCTCGAGAGGAGAAAGTGAGGCTGGTGACTTTTCACAGACCTCCCTCACTTAAATCTAATTCACCCGGCATCACTTCCCCGATGTCATGTTCCTCTTCGAGAATGAAGATCAAACAACAACAACAATATATACACTGAAAGGAAAAATGGAGGCAAATTTAAATTATAATTGTAGTGACATACATGTGTAAATGTATATCACTACCATTGTACTTTAAAAGTACAAAGACAAAGGTGGTAAAGGAGTTATTAGAAACCATGTCTTGCCACAGATGGCATTCTTCTCTAGCCCTCTCAGGAACTTGTCTCAAACTAGAATCCTCTGAGGGAGGTTTTTTCTCCTGGTTCTGAGCTCCTTGCTAGACTGTCACTTTTATACATATGCCCAGAGGTGTCACTTGATCTCGATCAAAAACACGATGTTCCCTATGTGGCATCATCTGCCTTTCATCCAATGTCTTCTCAATTTGATTAAAGACTGCCTCCCACACAGTTTACACCTTTAATTGATTGGTTCAATCAATGGGTCTGAGTTGTTTTCTGTGATTACATCAGTTGGGGGGGGGCAGAGTTTCAATCCCCTACATTCAGATGAAAAAATCTGGGGCCCCCAAAATGTAAATGACTTACCTAAGGTCACATAGCTAGTAATGGCAGAGGTGGGCTTTGAATCCAGGTTCATCTGACTCCAACTTCATTGCTCTTTCTATTGTGCTACATAAACTGTCTTTAGTGAGGGAGGCTCAGAGAGGATGGAGGTTGGCTGGACCAACCAACACTAAGATTCTATGAGTCTAAGAGCTGGTTAGTCACCACCACCACCACTCCCCTTTAACTCTATCCCCAACACCACTCCATATCCACTCATTGTGTCATAGGATTTTAGAACTAAGTGGGAACATAGAAATAATCTAACGCAACTCCTTTATTTTGCAGATCAGGAAACTGAGGCCCAAAGCTTGCAAGTAACTTGCTCAAGGCTTTCTATATAGAGCTGAGATTCAAACCCAGGTCCTCTGATTTTGGGCTGAGGTGAGGGAGGGTGGGGGTGGAGCAGATCTTTCCACTATACCACATCATACCACTCTGACTCTCATTCAGTAGCCATAGATCAGCCTGCATAATTGCACACACACACACACACACACACACACACAACTTCTCTAAAATAAAATTTTTAAAAATAGCATACAAATGAGCCAAGGCTAACACAGGCCAAGAAACAACATTTCTTGTTAAGTCTCAGGGACACTATGAACAAACAAAACTGAAGAGAAGCAAGAAAGAGAAAAATCCAACATTAAATCAAGTCAGTAGGAGAGTAATAGTTAAACTCTTTCTTACTTGTAATACTCAATTTGTGTAGTCAATATGGTTGGGAATGAATGAGTAGATGTACTCTGAGCACAAATCTAAATTCAATATACATATCTTTACCCAAATCCCTACCAATCAAACCTACCAATGAGGGCAAGGCTGCTTCTAACCCAGCAGCCTCTCATGCCCAGGCATTGAAGTAGTAAGAAAAATGCCAAACTTGGAGTTCAAAGACCTGGGTTCAAATTCAGGTTGTCATTTGATACCTGTGTGACATTAGGTAAGTCATTTCCTTTCCTCTGGGTCTCAATTTCCTTCTCTGATAAATCTACACCAGATGCTTTCTAAGGTCATACAAGCTGGTTTTTCCTATTAATCACATAACATTCAAGATACCTTCCAGCTCCAAATACCTAGTATCTAGGAATGGACATGGAATGGAGGTGGGACAGCATTTAGAACCATATAATCTTGGAGTTGGATGGAACCTTGGAGATTACCTAGCCCAACCAACCCTCCCATCACCTGGACCCTCCCAACCTACTGTAAAGTCATCTCAGTAATGATGCCATGGCCCTTAGTCTCACAGAGCATACAGTCTTATTAAAGATCATAAAGACCAGCTGAGTGGTGAAGTGGAGAGTACCAGTCCTAAAGTCAGAAGATCTGAGTTCAAATACGGCCACAGACACTAACTAGCTATATGAACTTGGGCAAGTCACTTAATCCTGTGTGCCTCAGTTTCCTCATCTGTAAAATGAGCTGGAGAAGGAAACAGCAAACTGCTCTAGTGTCTTTGCCAAGAAAACCCCAAATTCGGTCATGAAGAATCAGAAACAACTGAAATATTTGAGCAACAGCAACAAAAAATCAAAAGAGAATTGGAAGGAGCCTGAAAGGTCATCTATTCCAGGGGTTCTTAAATTGTTTTGTGTCACGGATCCCTTTGGCAGTCCGGTGAAATCTATAGACCCCTCCTCAAAATCATGTTGTTTTTTGATTCATATTTAAAGGACAGGATAAATGTCAGTTAGAGGTTAATGAAAATAAAGATGTGATTTTTGGGGTTTTTTTGGAAGGGCAATTGGGGTTAAGTGACTTGCCCAAGGTCACACAACTAGTTTTGTGTTAAGTGTCTGCAGAAAGCCAGATTTGAACTCAGGTCCTCCTGACCGCAGGGCCGGTGCTCTATTCACTGCACCACCTAGACACCCTAAAGATGTGATTTTTACCCATCCAATTTTAAGGATTGCCCAAAATCTATCCACAGACCCCTTGGAGGTGAAGACCCCCAGATCTAGTCCTAGCCCCCCATTTTACAGAGGAGAAGACTAAGCTCTGAAAGGATGGGTGACAACATAACAAAATTGGAACCTGTCTCCTTTGACCACATATCCAGTGCTCTCTCCAGCATAAAAAAGAACAAATTCAAGATGTGTTAGAGAACCATACAAAGGAGCCCACATCACCTATGTTGAGGGCTGGCTAGTTGTGAAGTCATCACAGAATCCATATTCATCCCCATCTCTCCCAACCTTCTCTTCTTGGTCCCTTTCCTCACATGGGGGTCCCTCATACTGTCTCCCTCACCCTAATCACATCCTCTAGTCTCATCAATTCTATTCCTCCACAGCCCCTCAGTATTAATGGATTTGGGGTGTCATCTCTCAGATTGCCTTTCTAATTCCAGAAGTGTTATAAGATGAAGGCACGGGGAAAGGGGCTTGGCATCCCCCAAGTTGGGTAAGATCTGGCTTTTCCAACTTTCAGGCCATTCATTCTAGGGTCAGATAGCTTCTGAATTCCTCGATGGCAGGGACTGACCGATGTGTTTTCTATCACATAACACAATACCTGGCACATGATAGGTATTTAATAAATGTTTATTTGATTGATTTACATAAACAAAAATAGTTCATATTTATAGCGAGCTTTAATGTTTCCAGAATCAATTCCTCAAAACAAGGTAAGGAAACTGAGGATCAGATAAATGAAATTATTTGCTCAGGGTTTCACAGGGGAAGTCATAGTCACAGATTTAGAGGGCATCAAGGGAAACCCCCTTGTTTTATAGTTGAAGGAATCCAGACACAGAGAGGTTAAGTGATTTGCCTGAGTCACATAACTGTTGAGTGTCTGAAGCAAGATTTAAACCCAGGTCTTCCTGACTCCCAGGTCTAGGGCCCTATCCACTATTTTAAGGCCAGGATTCTAATACGGTGTTTAACAAGAACCATAACTAGAAATTTTGTAACCAGGCCAGGCAACCAAAAACATATCCCTGGGTCAAATGATGGGAAAAGTGCATGCAAGTGTTGCTAGGAATGCTACTAAAGGTGATGGTTCACTCCTAGCCTATTTTTCATAGCTCCATTTGGGGTTTTCTTGACAAAGATAATGGAGTGGGTTCATCATTTCCTTTTCTAACTTATTTTACAGATGAGGAAACTGAGACAAACAGGGTTAAGTGACTTACCCAGGGTCACACAGCTAGGAAATGTCTGAGGCCAGATTTGAACTCAGGAAGACGAGGCCTGGTACTCTATCCATTGCACCACCATAAGCATAGGCATCTTCGTCTGTTAGACTACTATTCTAAATTATTTTCTCAACTAGATACTAAGCATAGTTGTTCCTAAGCTGCTAGCTATTAAATGATTCAAGATCGATGTGACAGGGGTCTCTAGTGGAACCCCCCAGGGATCTGCGCTTGGCTTTGTGCTACTGAGTATTTTTTATCAGTGACTTGGATAAAGCCATAGTCAGCACGGTTATCAAATTCAAGGATGACACAAAACTGGAGGAAGGATTACTAATACATTGGGTGACAGAGTTAGGGTCCAAAAATTGGTTGAATCTAATAAGATGAAACTAAATAGAGATAAATGTGAAGTCTTACAATTGGGGACATGAAATCAGCTTCATATGTATGGCATGCTACTAGATGGCAGTTGTTCAGAAAAAGATCTGGGGGTTTTAGTGAGCCACAAGCTCAATATGTGTCAGCAGTGGGATGTGGCAGCTAAGAAAGCAAATGTCATCCTGGGCCAAAAGGGCATCGAGAGACAAGACGTTCAGGAATAGGGAGATGATGGTTCCGTTGTACTCTGCCTTTATCTAAAGATATTCCCTGGCTTCATTTAAGTCCCAGTTAGTATCCCATCTTTTGCAAGCCTTTCCCGACTGCTATTAATCCTTAATTGTGAATTATGTCCTGTTTATCCTATTGATTATTGATTAATTAAAGCTTGTTTGTATATACTTGCTTGCACATCATCTCCCTCCATTAGACTGTGAACTCCTTGAGAGCAGGGGACTGTCTATTACCTTTCTTTGTGTCCCCAGCACTTAGCCCAGGCCTGACATGTAATAGGGGCTTAATAAAAATCTGTTGACTGAGTTACAGATGAGTTGTCAATCTACATTAGTAGAAAGTATTTTGATATTAGGAGTTCCTTAATTGAAGAAATCACAGATCCAGACTCACTCCATCCAAATACAAATGGGCTATATCTTGGATAATATGAGGGACAAAAAACATTTATGGGGCATCTAGGTGGTGCAGTGGTTAGAGCTCAGAGGTCAGGAAGACTCATCTTTCTGAGTTCTAATCTAGCCTCAGACACTTTACTAACTGTGTGACCCTGGGTAAGTCACTTAACCCTATTTACCTTAGTTTCCTCATCTATAAAGAAACAAGCTGGAGAAGGAAATGGCAAACCACTATAGTTTCTTTGCCAAGAAAACTCCAAATAGGGTCACAAAGAGTCATATACAACTGAAAAACAACTCAACAACAACAAAATTTTATATAAGAAATAGTTCTTGCCTTAATAGAGCTTACAATCTAGTAGACTTTCATCTGGTTAAAAAAAAATCCATGCCTTCTGTACATGGTAGGTGCCATAGTACATAGAGATAAACCTGGAATCAGGAAAACTTGAGTTCAAATCCTGCCTCAGATACTACCCATGTGATTCTATCAAACCATTTAACTTCTGCTTGCCCTCAATTTCAATCTGTAAAATGGGAATAATAATAGCATTTACTTCACAGAGGTGTTATGAGGATCACATGAAATAATATACGTAAAGAAACTTTGCAAACCTTGAAGAACTCTAGCTATTGTTAAAAATTAGCTATTAATATAATTAAATTATTAATTATTGTTAATAATATTAATATAAGACAACCCAAATGCTGCAGTGGTATCTATGGAATAAAAAAACAACCTAGAGCAAGGCTTCCAGAACAAAGGGGAAAACTGGATAAGAGCTCCAGCAGAAGAAAAGGTGCAAATAAGTTGTGATCTGTGCTGCTGGACCAAACACCTACTTCAGTGGGATCAGCATCCATCACAGTTATAGCCAAGATCTACAGAACCTCACCTCTGCAAGGTAACATGATTTGCTAATCAGGCTGTGAGTATCGGGGTAAAAAGCTTAAACCCAGGCCCTTTTGACTTAATAATAGTAATAACTAGCATTTATATAATGCTTAAAGTTTTTGGAAAGAGCTTATACAATTTTATTTCTGATCCTCACAATAACTCCGGGAGGTAGGTGCTGTTTCTCAGTTTTATCCCTATGTTATAGTTGAGGGAACTGAGGCAAACAGGCCAAAAGTCATTTATGACTTGTCTAGGTTCATATGGTTAGTGTAAGAAGGCAAACTTGAACTCGGGTCTTCCTGACTCTGGGCCCAGCAATCTACCCACTTTGCCATCCAGCTTCCTAGTCACCTCATCACTTATTAAGTCACCTGCCTTAAGAAGACTAGTACTCTTTCTACTGTGCCATGCACCCCTAATGTTCCCCTTTGCAAAGTGAGAGCAGCCACATGACTGAGTGGGGGGAATGTTGAAGATAAAAGGAGAAAATGGATCTGAAAGTTCTTTGAGTAAAAAGAAAAGAAACACAGTCCAACATAGCAAACTAGATCAAGAGGTGACCTCCCAGTCAAAAGGACTTGGGTTCAAGGTCTACCTTAGATACACAATATCTTTGTGACCCTGGATAAATCATTTGACCTCTCAGTAACCCTGGCAACTCTCAAAGATCATAGAGGTTGGGGCAGCTAGGTGGCGCAGTGAATAGAGGCCCTGGAGTCAGGAGGACCTGAGTACAAATCCGGCCTCAGACACTTAACACCGAAAAAAAAAAAACCACTAGCCATGTGCCCTTGGGCAAGTCACTTAACCCCAATTGCCCTCCAAAAAAAAAAGATCATAAAGGTAGAACTAGAAGGATCTCCAGAGGCTATCAAATCTAACCCCCTAATTTTATTGATGAAGAAAGCAAAGTACATAGAGGTCAACTGACTTGTCCAGAGTCACTCAGTTTCTAAGTTCCTGAGGTAGGATTTGAACCAAGGTCTTCTTGACCCTGTGTGGTGCCCTATCTACTATGCCATGCCGTGCATATATGTATGTACACATGCCATGCCATATATACATGTATATATACACATGTGTATATACCAGTATATATCTATATTCACATACATATATGTGTGTTGCAGAGGAGTGCTCATAGATACTATAAGAGAACTCATCAAGAGTTCCTTTTAACAATGAAATGCCAAACAATGCAAAAAAAAAAGTGAAAAGCAGAGTATATAAAAGATACAGGTATGTCCTGTTTTAAGAAAAAAAGTAGGAATGTGATTTTTTTGGGAGTCTTTAACTGTGAGTCAAAACACCTGGGTTCTAGTCCCCAGTTGCTGAAATACCTGAGGCTGAATGTCCTCATCTGTAAAATGGAGATAACAATAGCTGTTGTCCCTGCCTCAGCGCTGCTGTGATGACCCAATAAGAGGAAGCATTCCCCAGATGTGCTGGCGGCCCTCCTCTGCTTCTCCTGACATCTCAAGGATAGTAGAGGAGCACTCGGTCTGTCAGCATGTCATCACCTGCCCTGCCCACATGATCAGCCTCCTTCTCTTCCTGTCATTTATTTGCTGATGACATCCTTTTCTCAAGTTCTTGTTTGTTATTCATCGCAGCCCACACCTTTCCTTTAGCCTCTGTGTGAAACTCGATTTTATTCTTCAGACACTATTGTGTTCCAAGTGTCCAGGCCAGATAATGCCACTTGTATACTGGCATTGGAATGACAAATCTTTGTTTCCAGGAGAAATATGGAGTTTTTAAAGAGACTGCAAATTGCTGAATGCAAATATAAGCATAAGGCATAAGAAAAACACCTCGTTTCTTTTTAAAATGCTTTGCAGTTTACAAAGTACTTTCCTCCTAACAATCAATCAATAAAGAGGCATTTATGAAGTGTTTACTATGTGCCAGACACTGTGCTAATTGCTGAGAACTTGAAAAACAGTTGTGTTTCTCCATAATACAGATGAGTAAAGTGAGCTTCAGGGAAGCTAAGTCACTCTCCCAAGGTCATACAACCTGGTAAGGGGCAGAGTGGGAGCTAGATGTTAAGTTCATTGTCATTTCCATTCCATTAATCCAGAAAAACAAAAACATATTGTTGGGGCTAGAGTAAGGGAGGATGATGACTCATGTTACATGCTTTAAACAGTTGCTTCTGTGGAGCATTTAACTGTCTCCCCCATTCTAATATAATCTCTTTGAGGTGAGGGACCTTTATAGCCATCTGAAGGCAAAGATTCTTTTTCTTTCCCTTTCCCTTTTTCTTTTATTTTCTTTTTCTTTTTCCTTTTTTCTTCCTTCCCTCCTTCCTTTCTTTCCTTCTTTCTTTCTCTTTTCTTTCTTTCTTCCCTTCTTTCTTTTTCTCTTTATTTCTTTCTTTCTTGTATCACCAGAGTCTGATGATTGTTTGATCGCTGACAGGAAGGATAATTCCAAGACAAAGAGGGAGGGGAGGAAAGGGAGGGGGCCAAGACACAAGAATATAGGAAGGATCTATGATTCTATTATAGAGAATTTCTTCCTACTCTCTGCAGCTCTCAATCACATTTAAGTGCTTACTATGTGTCAGGCAAAGTGTTAAGCTCTCATCTTATAGATGATTTAACAGATAAGTCCAAGGGCTTTATCATTGAGACATAGAAATCAAGTAACTTGTCTAGGGTCACACAGCTAGAATCAGGGGTGGGATTTGAACCCATATCTTTACTTGACTTCAGGCTCAGCACTCCATCCACTACTCCATACTGCCTCAGAAGGAATAGAAGAGGCAGAAAAATTCAAACCCCAAAAGTTAGAGGTCACTCTTTCCATGGTAGAATCTTTGGCAATTAAGTCAGAGCTCCTCTGGGATGAATGCAGAGAATGTGGAAAAAGAGGTTTCAAGGCACAACTACATACAAAGTGGATTTGTACCACCCCTACCATCATCTTCCCCACTTCTCAACTGGCCAAGCTGGGGAACTAGCTCCCCATGTCCTTCCTTACAAAATCTTCCCAACGATTTGAGCTATCCCAAAGTTGAATGGACTGTCTCAAGAGGTAGTGGGTCCCCCACCCTTGGAGGTCTTCAAGTAAAGGCTGGAATTACCTTCTCATCAGGTATGTTATAGTGAGGTTTCCTTTGGGGGTATGAGTTGGACCAGATGGCCCTTCCAGCCCAGATTGTGTGACATACTCTAAGACATATTCCCCATTAGCCTTGAGTTACAGAGACACCTGGTCCTTCCCCTGGTTAGCATGGCTGAAACATTTACTACTTACTGCAAGTCTTTGGGTAGCTTATGCACTCAACAGAAAGTTAAGAGAGAAAAGGACATACGTATTACTGCTAGTTGTACCAAACCATGTGAATCCTTACTCCTCTTTTTGCCTTGATCTACCTCTCTGCAAAAAATACCCATGGTTGGATATGCAAAGCAAGCACTGGAATAAGAACCAGATGACCTGAACTTGAATCCCAGCTCTGCTACTTAAAGCTTTTGTGACCTTGGGTAAGTAATGTCACCTCTGGGCCTCAATTTCCTCATCTGTAAAGCTGGACTCATTGACCACTAAGGTCTCTTCCAGTTCCAGATCTATGCTGCTATGATAATTCATCGAACCTCTCTGGGTTTTGGTTCCTTCTTCTGTAAAATGAGGAGGTTGGAGCAAATGGTCTTAAAGGTCCCTTCTAGTCTTTAATCTATGGATGTTTATGCTTGTTGACTAAGCTCAAGGTTTCAGGAGCAAAAGGAACAGGAAGGGAATAGCAGGGAGTAAGGTTAAGAGGGAGACCTTCTGCCTCCAGATCAAGAGATGCAGAAGTAAAAAGGCCCCAAGAAAGAAATCAAACTGTGGAGAGGGGAGGGAAAAGAACAGACTGATTCAGGGTCAGGGAACTTAAACTAAGCCCGCTGAGTCTAGACCCAGGGCCATTCAGTGGGAACCTTTCCAAGATGAGCAGAGTGGGGAGTGGGAGAACAAGAAATCATCTCGAAGGGTAAGAGCTGGTGCTTGAGGAGTGCAGGTGAGGAAGGGGAGGGCTAAGAGAGAAGGGAGAAAAAATAAAAATAGAAAAGGGGGTGGGGAATAAAAAGCCCTCCAGCTCTGTGGAATTCAAGCATCCCCTGCCTCCCGGCAGCCGCCCTGGCCCTCTTCGATTTTGATGTACAGTTTGAAACAAATCAATAGTGGTATAATAATACTCAGCACGCTGTGTAATTTTTATATCATTAGTTTTCATTTTCCGCTCCCCATGCATCAAAAAACTTACAACGGGCTCGTAAAGTTTATTTAGTATTCCATGAATTCCTAATCAGTTTCATTTCATAATGATTCAGGAGCCGCGGCTGCCTGGGCCCCCGTGTCAAAAAATCGATAAAACCAACACACTTTTCCTGATGGTGGCTGCAAAAGAATCTATTGTAGGGGAATTATGATTTATGCCCTGGCCTACACCCTGAGCAGCAGCCTCCAACCAGCTGGCTCGGGGGCTGAGATCTTCGCCAATAATGATTTATGCATCTCCTTGCAGCCCCACCCAGCCTCCCCCTTCCCCAAGGACCTGGACTCTGTGGGTGTGCAAAGGAGCCCCAAGCACCCAGTTCCACTTGGCAGGTCTTCCCTCTTGACCTGTCAGCCACAGAGCTTCTGCCAGCAATAGTGGGGAGGGAGAAAGGAATGAAATGACACACTGGAAGGGATTTTAGGGATGACCTGCCTCCATTTGCAAAGGAGGAAATCAAGGCCCAGGGAAGAGAAATGATTGTCTAAGGTCTTATGGGCAGGAAGTGACCAAAACGGACATTCATAACTAAGATTTCTGACCCCAAAATCACTAATCTTTTCCACTGCCAGCAGGACAAGATTGAAGGGGAAGGAGGGATCGAGGGTGAAGTAGACACTCATCAGCCTGGGGGGTCTGGTTGTAGCCTCTTCACTGCAATCCCTGGGAGGACACTCACTCACCTGAGTTTGGAAGGAGAAGGGAATGAGAAGATATCTCCTTGATGATCAGAAAGTCCAGAGAGACTCCTGATCTCAGGAGAACTGTCACATTTCCATGAATGGACGTAGGGAAGGGACCCTACCAAGGTTCATAGACACAGACACCCCTAGCCCTATAGATACCTAACTCTTCTAACTCATGATAAAAATGCTCTGTACTGAAATCTACTCCACTCTGCTCCTGCTGCTGTCCCAGTCTTTGAGCAACTCTAGCTACCCAAATTAAAAAAGAAGGATTTTCTCTCCCCTGCCTCAACCACTCTTCTAAATTAGATCAAGGCCAAGAGACAGCCCTCCACCCCCCACCCCCATCCAGAAACCCAGAAGTTCCCAGTATAAAATGTCTACCTTTAGATCTCTGGTTCCTAGAGAAAGCAAAAGGAGAAGGAAGCAGTGTAAAATAGCTACCATCACTTGCTACCATTGCTGCCTGGCCCCCTCTCTCCCCACCCCCACTGTTCTCCTTAAAGGGATTTGATTTACTGGCACTATGGGAAAGATAGCCTCCCTCTGGCCCACCCAGAGAGTATCCCCATCCCCAGGGCTCTGCTTGGGGGTGATTAATAGAACCAGGAGACATGTTAATGGGCTGGGCATTAAGTCCAACAATTGGTTTAATTAACAGCAACTAAACCCAGCTCAGATAGAGAGATCTCTCAAAAGGACAACTGACTGCTGTAAGAAGGACCTGAAAGACAGCCCCCCAGCCCCACCCCACAATACCTAGGTTTACCTAAAGTACCTAGCAGCTGGAGCAGAGCCCATGCCAAGGGGGTTCTCCTGGGTAAGCTCTGCTCCCGGGGGCTCTATGACCTGAATTCTGTGGCTTCCAAACCAGTATCTCAAATGCCTAAGAAACTGAGAGGGGGAAGTAGTACCCCAAAAGGACCCCAAAGGACGGAAACTGGAACTTTGGGATAGAGGAGGAAGGGACCCAAATGAGGCAGCAACATTTCTTTCATCCTAAAAGCGCCCAGTTTTTAGGAACAGATTCCATAATTCAGGAAATCTATCCCTCTAACGACAACACCACCCCTTCCTGAGTCTGATCTGCTGTATGGCACAGGCCTCTAATGTCTTAGCCTAGGGCACAACTACCCAAGCCAAGGGCCTACTCCAATGTCTTCCCACTCCATCCTCTTCCTTTTATCTGCTCTAGGATCAGTTTAACAGGGTGAAGATCTTCAGTGTCCATGCTAAGGCCCTGGTCACTATCAATCTAATGCCCTCATCAGAGGGACTCCCCAGGTCTTTTCTTTGCCCCATAGGTCAAACAGTCCAAAGTCTGGAGCTGTCATTACCCCTTCCCCCCACCCCAATACAGGTTCTATTGTACTTCAGAACTTATGTAGAAGAAAGACAATGGTGGAAAGTCTGCTTCTACTTCTCTAAGGAATATGGGGAGGGTGGAATAAGGAAAATAAAGTTTCTCCTTTCTTAAGACTAAGGAGCAGAAACCTGGGTGTTCTGCTCAAGAAACCCAGATGAGTTCCTGATTGTCCAAGTAAGGCCTCTGATAGTTCTTGCTAATGTACAGGGATCAGGTACCAGGAATCCCTGCTGTGGGGTAAGGGGGAGAGAAGCAATGGGAGAAAGAGGAAGAAGAGGTATCCCTCCTCAAGGTCCCCTGCTCTCCTCCACTCCAATCCACTTCCAAAAGGGCAATGATCAGAAGCCAAGGCTATCACTACCACCTCCACACCCAAAGAAAGACAATGTTGCTGCTTTGCTAGGCTGTGTTTTTTCCCTTCCAGTGCAAGGTGAATGTAAGTCACATGGGGTCAGATACATTTCCCCACAACACAAGAACTCAAACCTTGTCCTTCAGGAAATAAAAGAAACCATTTTATTTCAACCAGGCTTCCTCCTTGTTCTCATTTAATTTTTTTCCTTCCTGGTCCAGTTAGTGATAAGTAAAAAAGAGAAGCAAAAGGGAGAGAGGGAGAGGAAAAGGGAGGGGGGGGAGGGGGGGGGGGAGGGGGGAGTAGGGAGGGGGAGGGAGAGAGAGAGAGAGAGAGAGAGAGAGAGAGAGAGAATAGACAGGTAGAGATGGAGATATTTTAGCACTTTCACCCCACTGGGGAGATTCAAATCCCAGAAACATCTGGGGAAATCACCCCCTTTTCCTAATCCTGGTCAGATTCTCTCTGCAGGCTCTATCTCCACCCTGAATACTGCAGTCTCCCTCACCCCTTTCTTCCCTCCTCAGCCCTATTTCCCCCCCCCCCACACACACACACAATGCTATAAGCTTTTTCATTATCCCTGGGGGCTGTGTGACCATCATTATGAGTAGCAGCAATAGAAGGGGGAGGTCACCAGCCTGGGCCCCCATCTCCCAGCTGGGCATCCATCAGCTGGTGCTTGGGGTTAAATGCCCCAGATCCTTTGGCAGATGGATGGGGAGCCAGAGAGCAAGACATACGTCACCACCCCTATGGAACACACACACACACACACACACACACACACACACACACACACACACACACACAC
>NW_027187398.1:4316639-4327236 GCF_028583685.1 Petaurus breviceps papuanus | reverse complement strand
CACACACACACACACACACACACACACACACACACACACACACACACCCCTACTACTTAACCCAGGGAAAGGAGATATGGCATCTAGGTCACTGTAAAATATGGATGTGCCCACTGAGAATGGGCTGCTGGCTTCTCTCTCTCTCTCCCTCTACCCTCCTCTAGCTGCTGGGACTTTGAGAGGCTGGACCAGTCCTCAGGAGACCAGAGCATCCTTCAAACTAATAACAATGATAGTTAGCATTTATATAGAATTTTAAGGTTTGCACAGATGTGAGCTCTTTGAGGGACGGGACCATGTTTATGACTTTCTTTGCATCCCCAGCACTTAGCACAGCGCCTGGCACACAGTAAGCACTTAATTAATGCTTTTATCAATTATTTCATTTGATCCTCACAACAACTCCTTAGCGTAGATGATATTATTATCTCCATTTTACAGGGAGGAAACTGACTTACCATACAGCTAGATTCTGAGGCAGAATTCAAACTCAGGTTTTCCTTACTACAAATGTCTCATTCCATCACCTAACAGCCTTGAGACTCTGTTGCTCCTGTCCTGTCCTCACCCCCTGGAAAGTACACAGAGTAAGTTCCTGCCACTCACACCATCCACCAGATCTGAGGTGCATCGTTCTTTCCTCCTGGAGAAAACAGAGCTGCTCTTGGCTGCCGAGTGACCCTCCAGTGACAATGGTAGGCTGGCACATCACCATCATCATTCTGAGGGCTGCTCATCCACATATGTATCCACATGTCCCCTACTCTTGCCTGCAGCTCCAAGAAGCTGTAGCGTGCACAGCGGCCAGACCCCAGTAAGACCATCTTGGCAGATGGGCTAACCCAGGTTGAAAGTAACTGACAGGCCTCAAACCCATGGGTGAAGTAAGGGGATGTCTACCCTAAGCATTTGAATACTTCCCCTGGTGGAATGGGCAAATGGAGAACAATTTGTTCCAAAAGCCATGAAGGCAGCTAAAGTAGGTGCTGTGGGGCACTTGGAGCTTGGTCAGGCATGGAAGACACCAAGGTCATCATGCATCCTAGGCCATCTTCATTTGTCTTGACTTTTGTCAGCAGACCTCTTTTTTTTTGTTGTTTTCTTTTGTTTTTGTTTTTTGCCTTTTGGAGGGCAATTGGGGTTAAGTAACTTGCCCAAGGTTACACGGCTAGTTTTTTTGTGTGGGTGTTAAGTGTCTGAGGCCAGAACCAAACTCGGGTCCTCCTGACTCCAGGGCCGGCACTTTTACTCACTGGGCCACCTAGCCACCCCTAGTCAGCAGATTTCTAAGACTCTGGAAGTGAGAGTGAGGCTGATGACTTTGTGCAGTTCTGCCTCACTTAAATCCAATTCTCAAGTGAGTTAAGGTATCACCCATCACATCATATCACTGGACTTCTTAAAAAATGAAGGATGAACAACATTGGACAGAGAGGCCATGGGAGGGAGCATTTCAGTGCCGTGTCCAGACTGGCCAGAGAGAGCCTTTGGGTCATCTCTAGCATGTCCACAGCAGGTTCCCAGCCTCAGGTCACCATTTCACCTCCATCAAGAGCATCACCATCTTTTCAATTTCACAATCATAGAATTATTCTCAACTCTTCGGGTTCTCATATTTTTCTCCTTTCTCTGATTCAATCAGTTGCCAAGTCTTGTCAGTTCAACCTCCACTAATATGCCTCATATCCCTCTCCTTTTCTCTTCTCAAAAGGGGAACAATTTAGTTTGGGTCCTCATTGACTCTCACCTGGACTATTGCAACAGCATCCTAATAGGTCTCTGCATTTAGTACCTTTCTCCAATCCATCCTCTAGACACAGCCTCACATTAATTTTCCTAAAGTTTGGGTCTGATGTTACTCCCCTACTCTAGAAGCTTCAATGGTTCCCCATTGCCATTAAGATAAAATACAAAATATTTGGTCATTTAAAGTCCTCTAAAATCTGGTTCTAACATATTTTCCTAGCTTGATCTAAGATGACTCCTTCTGAGACAGTAAGGCAGTATGGTACAGTGGAATAAAATATGTGTTTAAAATCAAAGGATCTTAGTTCAAATTCCTGTCCTGACACTATCCATGGGACTTGGTTAACCTTTCTAGGCCTCTGTTTCTTCATATTTAAAATGAAGGGTTTGGATTCGACTACTTCCAAGGTCATTTCTATAACTATTTTTCTAGCCGACTTCCTGTCATGCCATCTCTAGCCTGCTTTTTGTACAGGTTGTCTTGGAATTCTTGGAATGCTCTCCTTCCTCAATTTCACCTCTTGGTCTCCTGATCTCCCTACAAGGAAGTCCCACCTCCTACAGCAATCTGTTCCTGGGTGGCCTCCCTCACTTACTGCTTTCCTTCCATCCCCAAACTACTTAGAGCATGCAGTTAACCCCTACTCAGGAAGACTCCTCTTCCCAAGCCTCAGACACTATTAGTATGACCCTAGGCAAGCCACTTAACCCTATTTGCCTCAGCTTCCTCATCTGTAAAATGAACTGGAGAAGGAAATGGCAAACCATTCCAGTATCTTAACTAAGAAAACTCCAAAATGGGGTCCCAGAGAGTCTAATGTGACTGAACAACAAAATGGAAGAATGCAAGTTCCTTGAGGGAAGGGACTATTCCATTCATTCATCCATTCATTTTGCCCTTGTATTTCTAGCACCTAGCATATATTAGGTCCTAAAGAAATATTTCTTGAATTTAATTGAAGGGGAACACCAGTATTCATCTCTCCATTTAGTAGAAAAGGAAACTGTGACCTACAGAAGTTAGGAGCTATGAAAAGTCATGGAGCAAGGATGGGATGGACCTAGATCTAAAATCAGCAAGTCCTGACTGCCAGAGCAGGGTTCTAAGGCCGATCCCAAACTGTGAAAGAAGGAGGGGGAGGAGAAGAAGGAGAAAGAGGAGGAGGAGGAGGAGGAGAAGGAGGAGGAGGAGGAGGAGGAGGAGGAGAAGAAGAAGAAGAAGAAGGAGAAGAAGAAGAAGAAGAAGAAGAAGAAGAAGAAGAAGAAGAAGATGATGATGATGATGATGATGATGATGATGATGATGATGATCTCCAGTCCAGTTCTCAAAATCTAGGCTGGCTAGGCCTGGCACAAATCATCTTACCCATTATCTTGCTTCCATACAGGTTGGCCCCTTAGCCAGCCCAAGATTCTTTAGGATCTCAAAGATGTCTCAAGTCCTCATGCTTCCTTATCCCAAGACTTCTCTGCTCTACAGACACTGGAGAGACTCTTCTCTTAGTCTAACTGAAATTCCTCTTGCTTCTCATACAGTCCTTTTCCTTAAAAAAAAGTCATTTGTCCTTGTCACTCTCATTGCTATCTATAATACCATCTAATCTGAGAACAGTGGAAAGAGGAGAAAGAGGAAGAGGCCAATAACAGACAGAGATCCAGAAGCTGTTGGGGGGGGGGTGGCATTACTGAAAGTCTCAAACTGGGTTGTAGTCCCAGTTCTGCCTCTAATTCAAAGCATGGTATTTGACAGATCAGTTCTTTCTGAAGAGGAGTTTCCTTGTCTATAAAATGAGGGTTTGTTCTAGCTAATCTCTAAAGTCCCTTCCCAATTTGAAATACTATGAGATTGGGTAGTACCAGATACCCTGCATGATCCCCACCATCCACAAAACCTTTTTCCCCAACCTGATAACTGAACATCCTGCCCCATTCTCACTTCCGACAGTGTAGGATTCAGGTTGGTTTTGGAGTCAGAGGACCAGTGTTCAAACCCCACTTGTGATCACTATCCCCATAATCTTGGACAAGACATTTGTTCAATCAACAAGCCTTAATTAAATGTATGTATGAGACTGTGTCATATAAAACTATGTATTAGAGACTGTGCTAAGCAATGAGGGTACAAAGAAAGGGGAAAATAATCCCAACCCTCAGAGCTCACAATCTAATGGGAGCCACCACAAGGAAATGAATCAGTACATATATATGAGATTAATCTAGAGTAAACGTAAGATGTGAAGGTTCTAGTAAGAGGTGGGTTGTGGCAAGTGGAGAGGAGGACTGTAGGAAGGAGTGAAGCTGCAAAGGCCTCCTGCAGAAAATGGTATTTGAACCAAATTTTGAAGGAAGCCGGGATTCTGAGACCAAAGTCTTCCCAGCTGTAAAATGAGGAGGGTTAATGAATCAGCTGAGGTTCCTTCCAGCTCTAGATGTATGTTCCTGCAAGTGAAGGGCCAGCAGAGAGAAATCCCGGCTTTCGGGGTCGAATAAAACTAGCCCTCTGTTTCACCTCTAACCCTATGGTCCTAAAGCCTCCTAGATCCAAGGACGGCCTCGCTTCATTCCTTCTCCCTCCCCTCACTCTAGCAGACTGCACTTAGCCCTGCCACTCCCTCGCCACATCCCAGAGATTGATGGGGGGGCCTTTCAGGGGCAACCAGGGAGGAGGAAGAAAAGACCCTCGGCTTGTGGTCACCGCGACCGCTCCCCCCCTCTCCACCCGTCCCCCAGTCTCAGTCTGAGGATCATCCGGCCTGCCGCCCCGCCCCATCCACTCCTCGGGCTTTTTTAATAGCTCAGAAATAATTGGTGCTGGCGGCCCCCGCCCCGTCGGACCGAGGAGTGGGGCTGGGAGGCCGGGCCACCTCATTTCCACCTTGCGATCCGCACCGTCGGATGAAAAAGAGCGCCCAGCAGTTCCACATCAAAGCGGCGGCTCCCGGGGAGAAGCAGCCCGGCTGCGGCTGCAGGTCCCGGCATGCGCCAGCGCTGCGCGCCAGCAAGTGCAAATTTGGTCTCCACGAAGGTGTGGACAGGAGGCGCTGGCAGGGGCAGGGGAGGGGGAGGTGGGAACTGCGGGCCCCGAGCGCTGCGGTCATTAGCTTTGTCTGTTGGAAGGGAATGTAAGCAGGGGCCAAGGCTCGCTTCACTTAGATGAGACGCAAAAGAGCTGAGGGGGATACACTCCGAGGCCCCCCTCCGCCCCAGGCGTGCCCATCCCACCTGTGCACCTCTCACCTGGAGTTTTTGAGAATGAAAATTCCATGCATAGAAAAAGGGGGCGGAGTGCCGTGAAGGAGGGAAGAAATGAGGGGTCGCTGGGGATGACAGACAGAATGATAGAAAGTGAAAGGCAGAGACAGATTTGGGAGAGAGAGAGGGGAGAGGGAGAAAAGAGGAGAGGAGAAGAGAGGAGAGGAGAGGAAATTGAGGAAGGGACACAGACAAAACGAAAGCTAGAAACTAAGAAAAATGAAAAGAGAACGGGATCAAGGATAGAATGAAGGGGAAAGACTGAGAAATAAAGAGGGGAGGAAAGAAAGAACACTGGTTCTGGAATCAAGAGGTCTAAATTCCACTTTGAATAATTACTGCTTATGTGACCTTGGGTTGAACTAAATAGCCTTTGAAGACCCTCCCACCTCTAAATCTATCATCCTATGGCTAGAAAGAGATTGGTGAATAAATCCAGTAAACATTTATTAAGCACTTACTATATTCCAAGTACAGTGCTAAACTCTGGGGAGAGAAATCAGGAGAGAAAGAAACAGGAAATGTGGCTAGAAAATGGAAGAGAATGGGCTGAAGGGATAGACAGAAATAAGGAAAGAAAAGGTGAAGGAGGAGCTCTCTGGGTTCCCGCCAATCTTTACCCTATTCCTGGGATTATCCTTGGCCAATTTTAAATTTCAGGTTAGTTTCCCAGCCTTCCCACCCCACCCCTAGTTGCATCCCCATGTGAGTCAAACAAAAGCAAACTCTTACCATTAGCAGGAACAGAATGGCGTTTAGGAAGACAAATCTATTGGTCTTCAACGAACTTCCAAGAAGCCAGACAGAATTGCCTTCCATACCCCATCCATACCCTATCACTTCTGTTGTTTATACACACCCTACCCATACTCACACTGGAAAACTAGCTGCAGATTTCCTTTCTATATAGAGCATTCCAATGACTGTAAGTCTACCTCCATTAAACCATATGCCACTGAAAGGAAAACCTATGTATAAATAAAAATTTCCAAACCAAGCAATATTCAATACAGTCTAATTCTCCCTGTAGTTACACCAGGATCCCTTCATATCTTATTATACATCCCTTAAATTAAGCAGATCAGAGTTTCTTATATACCCATTTTATAGGTGAGGAAATTAAGGACTAGAAAAGTTAATTGCTTGAGTTCATGCTGCAGCTTAGTGATAAAATTCAGGTTTCATCTTGGCTAAAAGAATCATGGGAAAAGCACTGTTTTGTGGGGCAGAAGACCTGGGTGTCATTAGTAACTGAATGTGTCTGGTCCAATCACTTCTCTAGGAGCCTCAGTTTCCTCATCTGCAATATAAGAGTAATAATACTTGTATTACTTCCTTCACAAAGCTGTTGTGAAGTGTTGTATAAACCTGAAGACAATATGAAACATGAGGTCATCTCACCAGCCTGGGTTTCAGCACACCAGACAGCCTTTTCTCCTACTCACTCATCTACAAAAATGCAATTTCTGGTCTTCCATACCTGGAAACAGTGGACTAGAGAATATCTGCAAGTCCAAGTGTGACGGGAAAGAAAAAGGAGGGTGAAAAGATCCACTTCAAGTAGGAAGCAACACAGTGTGATCAGTGATTAATTAAGAGCTTGCCACATCAATGGCTAATTAGACAGTAATATACTGAGTCACAGGCAGGGGGGACACAGACCTGGGGGGGGGGGGACACTAGCAGCTCTCCGAGGAGACATCTTAGGCAAGGGATTCAATGAAAGATGGTGGCTCCTCCCTTCTCCCATGTTCCTTTTTTGGGTGAAGGAACCAGATGAGGACTGAGGCCACACTTTCTCCTATACCGCTTTCCCCCTACCCTCAGCTCCTAAATACTCCACCATCTCCAGCATAAGAAATAAGTACAGGGAAAAAGGGAAATGTGAAAGTCAACCTCTCCAGGCATGTGCAGCAAACCACACACAAACAATGAAACATCTGCAAACTCATGGGACATACTCACATAGAGTCCAACACAGACCTGCATGTGCCGTATAGAAATGTTTCAGCATATGCACACTATACATGACGAAACATACAAATATGTACACATACATACAAACACATGAGCATCCTTGCATGCATATCTACAACCAGTCATGTGCCTCTTCACATATGCAAACACATAGAGACAAAATGACAGATAACAACATTAGAACTGGAAGGGTAGGAATAGTATAGATAACCTAATTAGAGGGTGGGAGGTAGGGAAATTCTTAACCTTTGCTGTTTACTTTGGCAATCAATCTGGAGAAATATATATGTATAGCTTGGTAGGGCAGTGGATAGAACTTCAACCCTGGAGTCAGGAGGACCTGAGTTCAAATCCAACCTCAGACACTTATTAGCAGTGTGACCCGGGGTAAGTTACATAGCCCTGCTTGCCTCAGTTTCCTCATCTGTAAAATGAGCTGGATAAAGAAATGGCAAAAGATTATAGTATCTTTGCCAAGAAAACCCAGAGTGGGGTCATAGAGAGTCAGACACAACTGAAACAACTCAACAAATGGACCCCTACTCTGAATCATGTTTTTTACCACATAAAATAAAATACATAGGATTTACCAAGGGAATCAATTACATTGAAATATTATGTGAAAAAAATGTTTAAGCTCACAGACCCAGGTTAAGAACCTGGATAAGACCAAGTCCAACAGTCCCATTTTACAAGAAAGGACCCTAAGGCCTAAGGGCAAACATTTAGTGAGTGTCAGGACTTCGATTTGAATTCAAGTCTTGGGTACTTAGGTCTAGCCCCATGCTTAGATGGAATCTACCAATGTGTGAGGTTTTCATCAATAAGTGAGCCCAGCCAGGACAACCCTGGCAGCTTCTCATTTGACAATGTTAACAAACTCCATAACTTTAGGGGACTAGGTGTTGAGATTTAGGAGCAGAGAGACAACTGGACAATCTTTACGACTAAGCTTCTCTGTTCAGTCATTTCAGTTCGTCAGACTCTTCGTGATGCCATTTTGGGGGTTTCTTGGCAAAGACCCTGGAGTAGTTTGTCATAGATTTAAATCCTACCTCAGACAAATCCCAGTTATGGGGCTCTAGGTAAGTCACGATGTATTAGTGCTCTAGGAAACTCTCTAAGACTAAATTTAATAGAAGGTACCAACCTTCATTGATGGAGAGAGTTCCCTCACCTGGGAGTTCCCTATATCATCAAAATTAGAGATCTAATCCTTAACTATTCCTATGTGCTAGGTGACTCATGGCATGCTGTGGATGCAAAGATAAAAGAAATAGTCCCTGCCCTTGAAGAATTTACCCCTGTCTTGTAAGTTTCCATGACCCTGAGCTATCCTGAATTTGTTCCTACATGTTCGAGCGATACTACTCTATCTCCTCTGTATTATCATCTACATCCCATCTTCTAGGTGTGGGTGTGTTCCAGGGATCCTGGGATCATAGGTGTGGACCTGAAAGGAACTTTAGACCCAGAGTTTAACTCCCTCATTTACAGATGAGGAAACCGAGGCACAAAGAGGTTAAGTGACAGGCCCAGGGTCTCACAGCTAGTGTCTGAAGTCGAATTCAAACTCAGGTGTTCCTAACTCTAAGTCCAGCACCAACCACCCTGAGCCCTCTTCTCTGCGATGTTACCTTATCATTTCCTGTGGATTCAATTATCATCTTCACACCAGTAATTCCCAAATTTACATTGCCCTCCCTTGTCTGTCTCCCTTGTCTCCCACTGCCTGCTGGACATCTCCACCAGGGTGTCCACCAGGCATTTCAAACTCAAAATTCAAAACAGAGCTCATTACCTTTTCCCTTAAACCCACCCGTCCTACTAACTCTACCCTTTCCTGTTATGTGTGTTCTCGACCTCCAGGTCGTCACCAGCTCAGTCAATTTCAATGTCTTGCCAGTTCAACCTCCTCAACACATCTCATATCTGTCCCCTTCTTTCTACAGTCACAAACTCTCATCTTTTCTTATTTGGACAATTGCAATAACTTCCTAATTGGTCTCCCTGAAGATTTTTCCCCCCTCTCCAACTGATCAACTTAGCTATCAAACTGATATTGCTAGAAAATAGGTCAGAACTCTCTACTCCTTTGCTCAAGAAACTTGCATAGCTCTGCAATGCCTCTCAGATAAAATGTACTCCAGTAACATTGAAATCACTTCACAATCTGACTCCAGGATGATTGCATATTATTCCCCCTTACATACTCTATGTTCCAGTCAGTCAGTTTACTTGATGTTTCTTATACCAAATACCCATCTCTCATCTCTCTGACTTTGTCTCTCCTGCCTGTAATACTCTCCCTGGGCTCCAGAACCAGTCCCTGTCCTTCTTTCCTCTTTCCCCCCACACTCCACCCTCTTCAGTCACTGTGCCCTGGCCCTAAAAGACTGTCAGAAGGATTGGTGAGCTCATTTGCCAGGGTGGATTTTTTTTGGAATTGCAAATCGAGAAGCAGCCCTGGGTGGATTGGGGTTTCAGACGTAATTTTACACTAATTCTCTGTGTTTGCTGAGGAATGACAAGCTGAGCTTTAGGGCCTCATATACCATGTTATTTACTCCTCTCCCATTCCGTTTTATGGGGCTGGAAGAAACTCAGGCAGGGGTGAGCTCTCTACCTTGCTGCTCTGTTTCCTAACCTGCTTCGTGTCAGGGCCCTGCCAAGGACATTGAGATCAACCGAGAGGAGTAACTGGGTAGGGCAAGGGGGTATCCCTTGGTCCCAGACCTGGGGGCCAATATTGGAATATTCACAGCCATAAAATAGGGCTGGGATGTAGGGAGGGGAGGAGAGGGAAGGGGAAGGGAGAGGAAAAAAGGGGAGGGTATGCCATAATTGAAATGAATGGAAATCTTGGGTGAAGGGGGATTGGGCTTCATGGATCTCAAGAATCAGCTTGTATCCAAGAGAATGCTAAAGAGTAAAACAGAGACCTTTTCTTCTGTAGCATCAGTTTCCAAATGTCCATGTTCATTTCCCTAAACTCTCTTATTTCTCTCTCTTCTCTCTTTATATCTCTGTCTTCATGTCTTTTTCTGTCTGTCACCCTATGTATCTATCATCTATCTATTATATATGGGCATGTATATATACATGTGTGTCCTTTTAATCTCTTTCCATCTCTGTCCCTCTGTCTCTGCCTGCTCTTCCCATGTGTTCGTGTATCTCTGTAACTCTTTCTGTCCTTTCTCTTTGTATCGGTCTCTATCTGCTTTCTTTCTATATGTGTATCTACACATCTATTTCTCTCTGTGTGTGTCTTTCTCTCATCTTTTTTTCTTTTTCCTTTGTACCTCTGTCACACTGTCTGCTTTCTTTCCAGCTGTGTCTGTGTATCTGTCTATCTCTGTATCTGTCTTTCTCCCCTTTTTCTCTTTGTATCTCTGCTTTTTTTCCATGTGTCTATCTATGTATCTCTCTCTTTGCATCTCTCTCTCACCTTTTTCTTCTCTCTGTCTCTCTGTCCTCTCCATATGTCTATCTATATTTCTCTTTCTCATCTTCTCTTCTTTCTTTATATTATTATTCTTTTGTTTCTCTGTATGTCTTCTCTATATGACTGTCTATATCTATCTATCTATCTATCTATCTATCTATCTATCTATCTATCTAT
>NW_027187398.1:4303684-4316629 GCF_028583685.1 Petaurus breviceps papuanus | reverse complement strand
TATCTATCTATCTATCTATCTATCTATCTATCTATCTATCTATCTATCTATCTATCTATATCTATCTGTCCATCATCTCTTTGTATCTCTCTATATTCCTCTCTCAGTCCCTGCTTATCACTATGGGTCCATCTCTCTGCTTCTCCCTGTTTCTCTGTGCCTCTGTCCCTCTCAGTCCATCTCCTTCCCTATAGGGCTCCTACCCCACCCCCACCCCATTTTCTCCCTCACTGTGTGCATGCCTCTCAGGCTCTCTGAAAGAGGAGGCCCCCACCCCAGCTCAGGAGGCTGTGGAGATGAGTGGGGCCTCACCTCGTGATGAGGGTAGTACTGCTCCAGTAATGAGAAAGAAGAACTCGCTCCCGGGAATTAATGAGACTACCAAGAACAAAAGAGGCGACCAGCAGAGGCCAGGGAAGGAGGGGCCAACTTAAACCGTCCCCACAGAACCCTCGCCGGCTATAATAGACTGAGGAAAAATGGAGTCGAGATCCCTGTGGTAAAAACTATTAGAGGAGGCGAATTATAAAACTATTAACCAGAATGTAACTCCCAATTAAAAGATGATTTAACACTGGAACCTGATGGATGAATTTTGATTAAATGGAGAACTATTAGGAGCCCAGGGAGACGGGCTGCTCCCGCCAGTTCTAAAAGTTAAAAGGCAGTTTGATATAAAAATTTATAAATTAAGGTTAATTACTTTAAATAACATGGCTGGAAGCAATGAAAGGAAATTTGTCAGATTCTCCAGAGTTTGGGGGAGAATGATATAAATGTCCCACATGGCCCAAGGGGCTGAGGCGAGGACCAGGTCCCAAGGCCCGAAGGTCAAGGAGTTAAGTATCAAAACCAGGTAGTGTGCTAAGGAGACCTTGGCTATCAATCTGAGCCCAAGCTTGGGGAGTCAATGGAGGTGTGAAATGGGCTGGTGTCAAGGGGACCCAGAGGGGGGAGCATCTGGAATGGCCCTCAGGGGGCTCTCAGTCTGACTGGTGAGACACAGACTCTATCATCAAGGATCGCCCAGTCAGATTTGGCAGTCACAGTCATCCTTGCCTTCAGGGTGCGACTAGTCTGAAAAGAATACCTAAGACACAAACCCTGGCCTCAGAGAGCTCCCAATCTAAAAAAAGAAACATAATCCCTGACCTTAGAAAGTTCACAGTCTAAGGTGGGAGACACAGTTCTTGCCATCAGAGAGGCTCCCAGTCTAATCAATTAATCAATAAGCATTTATTAAGCACCTACTATATACCAGGGGGGGCAGCCAGAAAGCACAGAATGTTGGGCCTAGAGTCAGAAAGACCTGAGTTCAATTCAACCTCAGACACTAGCCATATGACCCTAGGCAAGTCACTTAGCCTTATTTGCCTCAGTTTCCTCATCTGTAAAATGAGCTGGAGAAGGAAATGGCAATTCCAGTATCTTTGCCAAGAAAGTCCCAGATGGGGTCACAAAGAATTGGACACTCTGAAACAACTGAACAACAGCAAAATATTCTAGGCACTGTGAGATACAAAGACCAAAACAAAACAGTTCCCAACCTTGGGGAGTTTACATTCTATCTTGGGAAATAATGTCTGTATGTATAAATATCTACAAAATAAATACAAGGTAATTGATGGGGGTGAGGGGGAAGAGGAGGATGGAAGGTACTGACAGCTGGGAGAAATCAGGAAAGGTTTCATGGAGAATGTGGCACCAGAGCTGAGCCTTGAAAAAATGCTAGGGATTCTTTGAGCTGAAGGCGAAGAGGGAGTATAATCCAGGCACAGAGAGAAGGGGGAAGGGACCATTGCAAAGGCACAGAGATAGGAGATGAAGGGTTGGGTATGGGGAAAATATCAAGAAAATCAGTGTAGCTCAATTAAAAAGTGTGTGAAGAGGAGTAATTTATAATAAGGTTAGAAAAGTAGGTGAGAAACAGATCATAAGGGGCTTTAAATGCCAAACAGAAGTACTTATATTTGATTCTAGAAGTAATAAGGAGAGATCGCAATTTATTGAGGAGAGTAAGATGGTCAGACCACATATGCTTTATGGAAATCACTTTGGCAACTGTGTGGGAAATGAATTGGAGGATAATATTGAGGTAGAGAAACCAACTAATAAGTTATTTCAATAGTCGGAAAAGAGGTGATGTGGTGGCTTGAAGTAAAGTGGTGATCATGTGAATAGAGAGAAGATACAGATGTGAGCTATCATGGAGGTAAAATGAACCAGATTTGGCAACTGATTGAAAGGGATAGTGAAGAAGAAATGAGGAATTAAGGGTGATTCCAGATTGTAAACCTGGGTAACTGGAAAACATCGGTTCCCCGAAATATAAATAGGGAAGTTCAGAATAGCAGTGGATTGGAGGAAATGATAATGAGCTCTTTTTTAGACAGGTCCAATATGAGATGCCTACAAGACATCCCCTTGGAAATATAAGACTGGAGGTCAAGGAGAGATGATGAATAGATAGATAGGTCTGGAAGTCATCAGCAAAAAAGTGGTGATTGAAGTCATGAGAAGTGAGAAGTGAGGGCTGATGATAAAGGAGTAAAGTGGAGGCCCAGTTTATTAAGGGAAATACCATCCCTGTTCTCAGGAAGCTCTCAGTCTGATAGGTAACAGACACAGATGCTTTGTAAAGAGGGAAGAATAAGAATATGTAGAAAGAAATGTCAACCAATGAAGATAATTTTCTAAGACCCTTCCTGATCTGCGGATCGATGCAGAGAGCCAACTCATTTGGACTCTAGGATAATAGAACTGATTTTCTTATAAAGCTTTAAAAATTGCCCAGAAAACAATCATTTCCCAGGGATTTCAGAACATGTAGGAGAAACATCAATATCTGGAGAAAAGGAGATGTCACTTCCTAAGGTGACTGCAATGAAGGAGATAGGCATCACCTAGAAGAAGTTCTGGTCAGTTTTTTTTTTTTTGAGAACTAGCCCCATGGCATTTTATTTACATCTCTACCTCTCCAAATCCTATTAATAAATCTGTGTACATGTTTTAGCCCTCCCTCCAAATAGAATGTAAGCTCCTTAAAGACAAAGTCTGTTTTTTATACTTTTAGCTTTGTATACCCAGTGACTGGCATATATTAACCCTTTAATAAATGATTTTTAGGTTAAATTGGATTGGATATAAAGACTAAGGGAACATGGAACAAACAAACAATCTCATAAGGCAAAGATTAATCATGGAAGACTTCCCAGAGGGAGTTAACCTCAAGCAAGGTTTGTAGAAGTGCACAGATCACCAGTCTTGGTCAGAAAGACTTACCTTCCTGAGTTCAAATCAGCTTCAGACACTGACTAGTTATGTGACCCTGGGTAAGTCACTTAATCCTGTTTTCCTCAGTTTCTCATCTGTAAAATAAGCTGGAGAAGGAAATGGTAAGGCACTCCAGTATCTTTGCCAAGAAAATCCCAAATGGGCTCTTGAAGAGAGCAACTGAACAACAAAGTTTGGAGGGAGGGGAGGAACATAACTTGTCAGAAGAGAAAGGGAAAGGACAACTTAAGGTAGTAGAAAGGATCCTCTGAAAGGACTTGGAGGTTGAAATTGAGAGGAGATTCTTGTGGAAAGAAAAATAAACTAAGCAGCTGGTGCTGAAGTCATCATAGGATCATAGGATCAGAAACCTGGAGCCAGAAGAGATCTCAGGGACCATCTAATTTAAACCTCTCATTGTACAGAAAAGGAAACTGAGGCCCAGGGATTCAAAATGACTTTCTCAAGACTAGAGAGACCTGTGTTCCAAGTCTGGCCTCAATTATTAACTAGCTACATGTCAATAGTCTCCTCATCTTTATGAGCCTTGGTATCTTCATCTATAAAACAGGGGTAATAATTCTCACACTTTCTCATACAGAGTTGTTTGAAGGAAAGTTCTTTGTAAGCTTCCAAAGGCTATATGGGTTAACCTTTTTCTCCTCTGGAACAGGGAGTCCCAAGTAAGAGAGGAATCATGGCCAGCGGACTGAAGAAATGCACATTTCTGAAGAAGTTCTGGTACTTTCTGGGACAGAACCCCAGGAAGAAAAGAAAGCTATTGTGACACAGAAATGTCATGGAAAATTAGTAAATCCCTGAGCATGAGAAATATAGAGAAACATTGGAAGAACTGGAAGAACTGTATGAATTGATGAGTAAAGAAAATAAATCCAGGAAAACACAATAGACATTATCTGCAATAATGAAAAGAGCAATAAAGTGAAGCTATGTAATTATAAGGACCTATTTTGGCCCAGAAGAAGAGATAAAGAAAAAGAAATGTACTCTTCTCCTTTCCTTGAAAAGGAATGTTAAGCATGTGGATGTTAAGCATGGGAAGTTTCATGTGCTTTCAGATTAGGTTGATGCATCATTTGGCTTTGCCTACCTGTTTTTCTTTGTTATAAGGGAAGGCTCATTCAAGATGGTGGTCAATTGGAGGTGGGTTATCAGGAAATTACCATGATATAAAAACAAAAGTAAGCAATAAAGCTTAAAGTAAAAAGAAGGAAAAGGAAGGAGAAGAAAGGGAAAAGGGGAAAAGAAGGAAAAGAAAGAAGTATGGACTTTGTCTAGTTCAGAAGTTAAGACAACAGTTTAAGTAAGTCATATGCTTGTGCCTAGGGAAAGTCACTTCACATAAGAAAAAAAAATGGTATTTCACAGTTCTCAGATATATGCCCTTGTCTATAATGGAGAATAGGTAACATAGTTTAGAAGGGTGAATGCCACTCATTTGCTTCTCACTTTGGAAAAGAAGTCAGTTTAGGAACTGCTTGTGTGATATTGCCTTAGTCATTCCACCCTCTTGGGTCTAGGTTTCTTTATTTGTAAAAATGCAAAGGTCAGACTAGGTGATCTCTAAAGTCCCTTACAACTAGTTCTAAATCCTATAAATATGTCATCTTGGTGATAGGGGAGGGAGGATAGGAAAGGGGTTATAGAAGGTGGAAGAGGGTTGGACATGGATATTTTATTCAAATGGGAAGGGCTCAATTTTTATCTCAGATTAAAAAAAACAATAGGGAATTAATAAACACTGTCACATAGTGAAGGGTAATTTTTCATCTTTACATGGGGTAGGACCAGAATGCCAATTTTGATCAGAAGCATGAAGGACTTAAGTTAGACATAGAAAATTTGCTAGTTATCTTTTCATTTAATGTCAACATATCTTTATTAAGTACCTACTATGTGCAAAGTCACTAACAGTGCTTCACATCTGAATAATGCCTCATCTCTGAAGGATGCTTTTCACTTCTCAAAACAAGAAATCCCAACTACTACCAAAAAACAATCCCTAAAAAGTCTCTGCCCCAGGAGTTTACATTCTACTGGAGATATATAACATGTATAAAGTAAGCATTGCAAAACTGAATTAGAGTATGTTCTATGGAGTTCCGAACATTTGCCTTGACTACTTCCAGGGGAAGAGCTGGGGTGGTGTAATGTAATGCCAAAGAAAGGCAACTTCCCAGGTTCAAAATACCAGCATAGGTGCTCTCTATTTTATTCAGTAACAAACCCAGAACAGAGAAGATCAAAACATGACATCATTCAAAGTACAGCATTTACTAAGCGTGATTAAATAATCTCCAAGTACTACCCCACCCCAGGACCTTCCAATCATTCAATCAATTACAAAGTCTCTGTTCTAAATACTTCTCCACCCCTAGGCTATACCTTAATTAAGTCCACCACAAAGCCCCTCTTCTCAAATGGAGATTAGTTTCCAAACATAAGGTCAAAAGTTCCCCACCCCTGGATCACAATTGAATCCACCCCAGAGTTACATCAAGTTTAAACACAGCACTTAATACCCAAATGGAGGTCTTTTCTTCATCTTGACACTAGGCAAGTTCTCAGCAATCTTAGTTCCTGGGGAGACAAGGCTTAGCAAAGCCACAAGATACATTGCCAGTCCCTTCATGAATTTATCCTCTGTCTGTAGAACAGTCCTAGAACCCCTGAACACATTAGCAAAGCCCTCTCCCAGGATTTCTGTAAACATACAACAAGAAAATCCTTCTTCAGGGCTTCTGAACCAACAGAAAGGCTCCCAGACCCCTGCAACAACAGCACTGTCCCTCACCAGTGGACAGTATTCACTCTGTCTGCAGGACAGTCTCCAGACCCCTGCAACAACAGTACTGTCCCTCACCAGTGGACAGTATTCACTCTCTGTCTGCAGGACAGTCGCAGGCCTTCTTAGCAAACAGCCAGGTTCCAGGACTTCTTCAACAAAAGGACAGTCTTTCACCAGTGGACAAATCTGGCAAAATAACATCAAAACAGACAGACAAAGTACCAGCAAAACAGCCATGTCTCCTCAGTCCTTGGCAGCTCAGGGGGCAGGTCTCAAAAGTCCAGGGCAATTCAAAGCGGCCACCAGCAATTCTCTTAGTCTCTCTCTCTCCACGGGGTGCTGCTTCCAAAAAGATCTTCCGCCTCTCTCTAGTGTCTCTCCAAATCTACATCACCAGCTCCTCCCACTTCAGGACTTTCTTTTCACATCAACAAGCCCATCCCACAGGTGGGATTAACAAACTCTGGGTTTTAATACAATCAATTTGAAAACCAAGCCAATACAGGGGAATCTTTAATTGCCATTACTATCACAGGTGGGGACTGGGATGTGTTGGGATGACAAAGAAATCCCTTAATTAGCGACTGAGCAGGTAAAGTCACTGACTTAGTGGATCTTTAATAGGTAGTGTTCTGCTCTTCTCTTCCAATCTAAAGATCTTGTCAAAATTATTCAAGACTATCCTTGGAAGTGTGAAAAGTATGAACAGGCACACTTTCATCTTGAAGAAATTATGAACAGTGAGCATATAGCAGCTAAATCACATGTGTGGGCATAATTGAACATGAGCCTGATCTTTGGGACCCTAGCTGCTTCTTCTGTTTTATATCCTTCCTAAATATAGGTGACTGAATGGTGATCCTGAGATGGATGTGTCCATTTTTTTTAAAGCAATTGGGGTTAAGTAACTTGCTCAAGGTTACACGGCCAGTTATTTCTGGGTGTGATGCTAAGTATCAGAGCCCGAATTTGATCCCAGGTCATCCCAACTCTGGGGCCAGTGCTCTTACTCACTGCACCACCTGGTCGCCCCCAGATGTGTCCATTGTAAGAGGCACACTTGGGAGACTGAGAGGTCAGAGCTCCTGGATCCCTCAGAGTTGAATATCACCAATGAAAGCTTTTGAATCAGAGAGGACAACCAGCATCAGGAGGAAAAGCTAATTCCTGTCTTGGATTGCCAAAAGACATGGGACTGAAGAGGAGTTGTTTGTATCATGCAGATGAGTTGATGTAAAATGGGAAGTGCCAATTTACTCGTCCCCTAAATGGCTTCACATTCTGAAGTTTAAGTCTTAATGTCTTGAGAGAATATAATGACTATGTTACTTTCTCCTACTTTGAGTATTTGCTAATATACATTTGTGAAAACCTTTTGTGTATAGCATTTCTTTTGTGGGGAGGAAATAATTAACTGTTCTACACCTGATCTATATTATACATTGAGTATCTTTTGACTCCTCACTTGGGGAGACCCTAGACATGAGCCAAACTTGAATTTTAAGTAATATTTCTTTAGGGTGGGTATCCAAAGAATCAAAAAGCATGGGGGAAATGAGCCAAACACCTCTATTAGAGGCCAAGCTCCCTCGGGACTGAACCTACTCACTAAGTGCTTGGATCTAAAGCCAAAGAGATCCTCAGTAAAGAGGAAGAGGTTGCAAGCCCCTAGTCCTCCACACTGGTTGTTTATTGCTACATAAATTAGTATAAAATAATATCTATACAAATTAATTTAAAGAAGAAGATAGTATTAATAACTAAGGAAATCAAGAAAAGCTTTGCAGGAAGTGGAACCTGAGCTGAATCTTGAAGGAAGCCAGTTCATTTCTAAACTTGAGAATAGATGATAGAAGGCAGCTCTGAAATCTCTCTACCTGAAAATCTTGAAAAGGAAACTAGGGCACTTTGTTATGCATGCCCTTTGACCCAAAGTGACCCATAACTACTAGGTCTATACCCCAAAGAGATCAAAGAAAGAGGAAATGGATCCATGTCTACACAAATATTGATAGCAGGTCTTTTTATATAATTGCAAAGAACTGAAAAGTAAGGGAGTCACTGAATAAATTATGGGTATATGAATGTAATAGAATACAGTTGTGCCATTTGAAATGATGAAAGGAATGGTTTTGATGAAATAGGAAGATTTGTACAATGCAAATTGAAGTCATCAGAACCAGGAGGTCAACTTACATAATAACAACACTGGAAAAACAAACAATTTTGAAAGCTTTAAAAATTCAAATTAGTGCAATGGCCAGCCATAATTCAAGAGGACTGATAATGAAGCATACTACCCACACTCTAATAGAGAGGAGATGGACTCATGGTGCAGAATGAGACATGGCCAGTGGAGGATTTTTTTTTTTGTTTGATTATACTTATTTGTAGGAAGGATTATTTTCTTTTTCCCCCAGTGGTGGGAGGGAAAGAAGATTGATTTTTGTTCACTGGGAAAAAATAATATAGAAAAAGGAAAGAAAGCTAGACCCTTCTTTCCATGCCCCACTCTCTAGTATATCTCTACTGGGTTTTGGAATTACCTAGCTTTGGGAATTCCTTCTTCCTCCTACCATCTTTACATACCACTTATTTCTTCAACAAGTTGGCTCTGTACCTCTAATTCAAGAAAGTCTAGACCAAGGAATTCTCAGCCACCTTTGCACTAATGAGGTTGTCCTGCTAATGAAGTTGTCCTACTAATGAGGTTGTCCATACCTAAGAGGTCTGTGGTAGCTAGACTGTCCTCACTAACAAAGTTGTGTCCTTATTAACGTGCTTGTCCATACTAATGAACTCCTTCTTATTAAGAAGCTTGTCACTACCACTGCTGCTGCTAATAATGGCAATGTCTCACATCTAAATTGTCCTTTTAACTTCTCAAAATACTTTTATGCTTATTATGGAAAGGCCATGTGGTGTTGTAGAAGGAATGATACCCTTTGAATCAGGAGAGATGTGGGCTAGACATGTCAACTTACCAGTTTCCTCCTCTGTAGAATGGGAGAAATCATAGCACCTACCTCAAAGGATTGTTGTAAGTTTCAAATGTAAAATTCAAATCTCTTCTCTGTAAACCTGAAAGTTCTAGTAAAGTGGTATTGGTGGTGGTGGTGGTGGTGATAGCAGCTAAATCCACTGAATGGAAGCTTACTAAGCCTACTGATGCCAAGGTCACCAAGTCTGATCCTCAGGCCACTAAGTCCAAAGCCAAAGTCACCCCTGGGCCTGGTGCCCAAATTGTTCAGTCTGATCCCAATCCTGAGGCCCCCAAGTCCATCAATCCCAAGTCAGCCAAACTCAAAGTTCCCAATATAACGCTACTGGTCCCAAGCTTTCAGACTAGATTCTTCAGGACAGAAGGACTTATTTAAATCCTCAACCACCATTTTTCTTGTCTGAGGATCATCACCAAGCTGTACAAATAAAGGAAACTGAGTCATAAGGGGAAAAAACAAAAAGATCCTTCTTCATACCTTCAAAACACTGCTTTACACTTGTTTAACATGTATGCCTGTGTTGTCTTCCCTAGTAGAATGTAAGTCCTGAGAGTAAGGACTGTTGGATGTTCTTGTACCTAACGTAGCCCCTGGCCCATGGTCGGGACAGACAGATCTGCACAGATTGACTGGTTGATTTGCTGATTTAAACTGAACGAGGCATCAGCGAAGGGCTTTAGTAGAGGTTCACCTCTCTTACCTCATTTTTATTTCTGCAGCAACTCTGAGTGGCGGCAGCTATTACTACCCTCACTTTTGTCGTTGCTGTTTGGTCATTTCCACCCCGTTTGGGGTTTTCTTCGTAAAGATACTGGAGTGGTTTGCCATCTCCTTCTCTAGCTCATTTTGCAGATGAGAAAACTAAGGCAAACAAGGTTAAATGACTTGCCTAGGGTCACAAGGCTCCCCAAATTCTATCCCGCATTTGTTCTGTCTCCTCCATCTTCCACACTCTCCTCACCTCTCAGACTCTGTCTTAAGTCCCCAAGTCCAGTATGTCAGATGGGTAATCTAAGCAGTAATTCAATCTCCCAGGAATGAAAATCAAATTATCCCTCCAGGCCACAATGGCTACTAAAGTCTCAGCTAAGGCTATCTCCATCCCCAGGGGACAGAAGTCAGACTCCTAAGAAGTAGTCTCCTCAGTGCTGGATGGAGGATAAAGTCTACATTGATCCAGCCCCAGGATCAGGGATCAAGGTCAGATAAGCATTGTCCCCTTTCTCTCTCTCTCCCAAGCTTAGGGTATGTGTTTTTTCCCAGGACTCCCATTTTGCTTACAAACCCTCCCTCTTACACTAATTGACTTGAATCATAGAATCGGAAGCAGCAGCTTCAAAAGCATCCCAGAAAAAGGTCCTTTCAGCCTCCATTTGTGCACATGAAATGATAGAAAACTTACTATCTGCTCAGGCATCCTGTTCCATTCTTGAACAGTTCCAATTGCTAGAGAGTTATTCCTGCCATTTCTCATAACTTTCACCATAACTAGTATAGCCAAGTTAGCTGGCTATAGTGCTGCCAAAAGCATGGTTATTGAACAAGCACACCAACCTCTGCCTCTCACTGCTCCTGTCTCACTTCCTGGCTCCCTCTCTTCCTGGGTTCAAAGCAGTCTGAAGGAATGGACAGCTCATAAATTATTGGAATTGCAGGAATTCTCCATACTTGGTTCACCCTACACTTTAGCAGAAATGCCAAGAAAACTCCTAAAAGGCGTCACAAAGAATCAAACACAACTGAAAAAAACAACAATACCTTAGCAAAGCTGAGGAAATCTCTGCCTTTTATATGGTCTTCCCTTCTATTAATTTCAAAGTCCACAGTTATTGGCTTGGAGTAAAATGATCATATATAGGCAGACAAGCTAACAGCAATTTCAAGTAGAATAGGAATACATTAAAAAAAACACTTGAAGGAATAGACTTCTACATGCAAGCTACCATGGCTACACCAGGAGGGTGATTGGAGGGGAAATCATAAATGGACAGGCAGACGGGTAAAGATGAGCTTCCTCCAGGCAGTGCTCTAGGAGAGGGGTGGGGGTTACAAGACAGGTACTCCCTATCCCAGTCCCATGCTGTTGACTGGGCTCATCTGCCTGCACAGCCTGCCATATCATGAGGGCTCAACTCTGCTTGCTTTTCCTACTTTCTGCCCCAAAGGCAGCACCCAGTTCTCCATGCCTACCCAACCTTGCCTTCCTCCCCAGTTCCCTCCTGGATCAGCAGATAAAGCATGGAATGATGAGAGGAACCCACATAGATACACTGTCTGCCTTTCTCCTTCATCTCTCTGCCTGGTTTCTCTACAGCTCAGACCTATGTGTTTTTTGGCAAAAACTTGTGGGTTCTGGTTGCACGCTAGCATCCCTGCTTCCCCAGGTCTCCATGGCAACTTCCCAAGGTAAAGATTATGCTAGAAATGGTGCCTGGGACAATTCAGTTGTATGTGGAAGGGGTGGGGTGGGGGAGACCTTAAGGCACAAGGCTCTGTGGGGGAGAGACCCAGGAATGCTAATGCTTAATGAAAGGAAAGAGACCTTGGGATACTAGCACCCTTGAGCAGAGACTCTGGGGGCCAATTTGGAGTGTGAGGGAAAGAGGAAGTTATTTGGGAATCCTCTATTTTAACTAATTCTTTTAACCAGATGTTAAAAGTCATTTCTACAAGTACTGAAGCACTGTCAGGACCCTCTAAATATGAGAGACCTGAGAGCAAATCCTTGATTGTCCCGACCACATTATGATCCTACTTGTCATAGGTCTAAGTTTCAGCAGAGGGGTGGCTGTTGGCAGACTATTGAATACATCAGATCATCATCTCCTTCAGAACTGGAGTCGTCATCAGAAGAGGTTGACCCAAAGGATTACAAGTGGCTGAGACCCAGCTGCTAGCATGTAATCCAGGGATTGTCAAGAAAGAAACAGGCCTCCAAACATGGGTGAGGTCAGAACCTTAAGATGGGGGATCTCCACAGAGCTTACCAAGGCTCAGGCAAAACATTGTTCTCAATTTTCTATTGCTTAGGGACTTCTGTGTGTGTCCTGACCAAGCTAGTGATTCCCCCAGAAAAAGGGAGGAAGGCAACAAGTATTTATTAAATACTTGCAGCTACCAACCACTGGGGATATAAATATAAGCAAAAAGATAGTCCCTGCCCTCAAGGAGTTTACATTTTAATGGAAGACAACACACAAAAAAGAACTGAAAAGGAACTGGGGAGGGATAAAGATACCCAATGTAGGGGCAGCTTCACAGAAAGTCAGTAACAGGGCCTAGAGGAGAATGAAGGCAGGCTACTCTGGGCCCCTCCACAAAATGGAGGTCCAAGAGGCACCCACCACAAGGATCAGGGGGAAGGACATTGTGGAGGGTTATAGCAGAATTAGCAGGCCACAGGTAGGCCCTTTCAGGGTAAAGAGGTCCAAGGCACTTCCAGAGGTTCCATGATAAGCCAGCAGTAGAGGGGGCATAGTTTTAAAATTCAGGGAAATTCAGGAACAGGGTTGAGAGGGGAATGAAAGCAGGATGGCTTGTTCTGCTGGTCCTTCTGGAACAAGATGTGATCTTGGCAGCCCAGCAGGAACAGGAGTTTTGTGAAAGCCTTCTCCCCATTAGGAAGGGTCTCCTATTACATCATCTCCCCCATCTTGCTCCTAGTTCTGCTTTCTGGAGTCAAGCAGAATGGATCTGATTTCATAGGAATCATTAAGCCAAGCCCACTCATTTTACAGACAAGGAAAGTAAGGCAAGATGACAACCAAGATCACCCATTGACTCCAAATTCATTTCTTTACACTATATTTTTCTCCTTCTTCTTCTTCTTCTTCTTCTTCTTCTTCTTCTTCTTCTTCTTCT
>NW_027187398.1:4286572-4303674 GCF_028583685.1 Petaurus breviceps papuanus | reverse complement strand
CTTCTTCTTCTTCTTCTTCTTCTTCTTCTTCTTCTTCTTCTTCTTCTTCTTCTTCTTCTTCTTCTTCTTCTTCTTCTTCTCCTCCTCCTCCTCCTCCTCCTCCTCCTCCTTCTCTTCCTCCTAATTCTCTTTTTCTTCCTCCTCGTCTTCTCTTCCTCCTCCTCCTTGTCCTCTTCCTTTCCTCCTCTTCTTCCTCCTTTTTCTCTTCTTCTCTTCCTCTTCTTCTTCTTTCTTCTTCTCCTCCTTTTCCTTCCCTCCTTCTCCTCCTCTTCCCCCTTATTCACCTTCAGTTGATTTTTAGAATCATATTGTACTTGACATTTATTCCTATAAAAATTCCATCTTATTAGATCCCACCACATTAAAGTTCCAATCTGTCAAAACTTTATTGAAACCTATATTTGTCATTGAAAATTATATCTGCTCTTCAGTTTCATACCATTTGTGAATTTGGAACACAGATCATCTGTGTCTTCCACCCCTTAAGGGAGAAATAAAGAGTTATTAGCCACTAACAACTACAGAAAGGGTCTGTTCCTTGATAGAGGAAATTCACCATGCTCCCTTTCCTGTGAAAATCCTAGGCCAGGGAATAGGCTGACATGGCAGTGGGAGGGATTGAGATTTAGACACTGGAAAGACCTTGCTAGATGTATGAGGGGATAAAAGAGGCTACAGAATCTCATCTGAAGGATTTAATAAGCAATTCAAGTCAATTAGATTCAATATAATTAGATAAGCATTTATTATATGTCTAAATGTGTACAAAGTATTTGGCTAAACATTGGAAATACAAAAATGAGTAAGACAGTGCCTGCCCACAAGAAGCTTACAGTCGAGGAGGAAGATGAGGCATGAGCACAAAATTAAATAAAGTAAGTGTATGAGAGAGGCCTAACAGAGACTGAGGAGGGGGCAATCACCTCTAGCTGGGGCATAAAGACTTCATGAAGGAGCCAGCACTTGAAGGAAAGGAAGGGTTTTGACCCACAGAAATGTGGAAGTAAGCCACTCCAGAGACTGGAGGTTGTAGATGCCAAGGCATGGAGGCAGGAGAGGACAGGGCAAGATCAGAGAATCTCTAGTAAATCCAGTTTGTCTAGAACTTAGAATATGTTCAAAAAATAATGTTAAACAAGGTTATAAAGGCAGGTTGGAACTAGGTTGTGAAGAGCTTAGAATCAATTAGCCAAAAAGTATTTATTAAGCCCCTACTATGTGTCAGGGACTCTGCTAAGTACTAGGGCTACAAAAAGAGGCAAAAGACAGTCCCTACCTCCAAGAATCTCACATAGCCTAACAGAGAGTCAAATTTCTGGGTCCATACAACCTAAGGTTCAGGATCCACCTCTGACAGATACTGACTGTGTGTTCCAGAGTGAGTCAACTCACCTCTCAAGGTCCCATGAAACTCTCTGAGACAGCAAATTATAGAGCAGTTATAGATCTGGGCAACTAGAGCTTCTTGGAAGGAGGAAGAGAAGGAGGAGGAGAAGGAGGAGGAGGAGGAGAAGGAGGAGGAGGAGGAGAAGGAGGAGGAGGAGGAGGGAAGAGGAGGAGAAGGAGGGAGGAGGAGGAGAGAAGAGGAGGAGGAGAGAAGAGGAGGAGGAGGAGAAGGAGGAGGGAGGAGGAGGAGGAGGAGGAGACTGGAACATAAAGGAGAGAATTGGAACTGAAGCTAGGACAAACCAGAAGCTGGTGAGAGTGAGTCCATTCGACAGATTCTGTCTTCCCCCCAGTTTCCCAGAATTTAACTCCCAACCCCTCCAACCATGTGAAAAAAAGTTATAGACATGGTAAAAGTGGTAA
This sequence comes from Petaurus breviceps papuanus, assembly GCF_028583685.1. Classification (NCBI taxonomy): domain Eukaryota; kingdom Metazoa; phylum Chordata; class Mammalia; order Diprotodontia; family Petauridae; genus Petaurus; species Petaurus breviceps. The sequence goes on along the minus strand of NW_027187398.1, from coordinate 4,301,865 downwards.
CCCTGGCTGTGAGTCCCATTGCTATATGGGGTTACAAAGAGTTGGACACAACTAAAACAACTGAACAGCAACAACAATAATAACATGTACTAGGCACTGTGCTTGGTGCTGCAGATATAATGAAAAGAAAAGACAGTTCCTGCCCTCAAGGAGTTTACATCATAACATAGGAGACAATATGGGCATAAGTAGGTACATACAGATTAAATGGCAGGTAGCCTCAGAGGGGAAGGCACTAGCAGGTGGAGGGACTGGGGAAAGTCCCCTATAGAAAATGCTGTTTAAACTGAGTCTTGAAGGAAGTCAAGGATTCTAGGAGTGAGGCTAGGAGAGAACATTCCAGGCATAGAAGGAACCCAGTACAAAGGCATGAAGATGGGTGCTAGGGCATTGAGAGTAAGGAAACCAAGTAGACCAATGTGACTAAACCATGGAGTATGTAAAAGGGAAAATATGTAAGACTGGAAAGCTGGGACAGAAAAAGATTATGAAGAGCTTTACATGTCAAGCAGAGGAGTTCATATGTGATCCTAGAGGTATTAGTTAGCCACTGGAGCTTATTATGTAAGGAAAGAGGGATGACTTAAACTTCAGAAAAATGGAGGATGGATTAGGATGAGGAGATCAAATGAATCTATTATAGCAGTCCAAGCAAGGCGATTAGGGCCTGAACTAGGGTTTTGACTGCATGAATGGAGAGAATGGGGACATCAATAGAGATGTTGTGGATGCAGAAATGGCAAAATTTGGCACCTAATTGGTTATGTGAGGTGAATGAGAGTGAAGGGTTAAGGGTGACACTGAGGGTATAAACCTTCCTGATGGGAAGCATGCTGGTACCCTCACCAATAATAGGGAAAGAGGAGTGAGTTTGGGGGAGATGACAATGATTTCTGTTCAGTTATGTTGAGTTGGAGGTGTCTACTGGGCATCTAGTTGAAACGTCTAATAGATAATTGGAGATAAAGCACTGGAGCTTAAGAGGGAAATTAGGGTTGGAGATTTGGAAATAATCAATATAATGATGGATGAAAATCGAACCTTTGGGAGTTGATGAGGTCATCAAAGGAGATGACATGGAAAACAAAAAGAATAGGCAGGTCCAGTACAGAGCCTGGGGGGGACACACAAAGTTAATGAGAATGACATGTATGATCACCCTTCAAAATATGCCAAGAAGGAAATAAGGTATACAGGCACTGGGGGAATAGAAATCCATCTTGCCCTAATAGAAAGTTAGAGGGGGGATGGGGGAGGATATAAGAGAGAGCAGATTGGGGGGAGGGGTATTCAATAGGCTCTCTATTTGGGGGTGGGTGTAGGGGAAAGACTGGGAGAAAATTTGTAACTCAAAATCTTGTGGAAATGAATGTTTAAAACTAAAAATAAATAAATAATAGATTGAAAAAATATGCCAAGAAGGTATAATCAGGCAAATTAGAAGAGAGCCAATAGAAAACCAATACAAAAATCTCAGAAAGGAGAGAGCATCCAGGAGAAGAATGTCATCAACAGTGGTGAAGGATGCAGAGACGTCAAGGAGGGTTGAGAAAAAGTCATCCAATTGGGGAATTAAGAGATCACTGGTAACTTTGAAAAGATCAGTTTCAGGTGAACAGTGAGGTCAGAAGTCAGATTACAGAGGGTTTAGGAGAAAGTAAAAGAGCAAGTAGAAGAACCTAAAGTTTCAAGGAATTTAAATGAGACAAGGCAGAGAGAAGTATAAGAAATAGCGACAGAATGATCTAACACAGCCTTTTGGGGACAGGGGAGTGGTATATGGGTGAGTTTGTAGTCAGCAGGAAAGGAAGCAGTAGATAAGAAGAAACCGAACAGTGGAGAATGGGGTTGATAATGGGGGCAACTTCCAGAGAACAGGAGAAGGGATAAGATTGCATGAAGGGTTGGCCTTGGTAAAAAGAGATACCTCTTTTATCAGAGACTGGAGTGAAGAGGCAAATAGTGGAATATAGTATCGGGGGATCTGAGATGAGAAGGACAAAAGAGGAGAAAAGGGAACTACTGGAGAATGGCTTCAAGGGTTTTTGGTGAAAAGTGAGGAGACATCTTCAGCTGAAAAGATAGAGAAAGGGTACTTGAGAAGTTGGAGGAGAGAAGAGATTCAAAATATGGTCATGGGAAAGAGAATCAATTAAGATGTGGGATTGCCTGGCTGCAGCGAAGGTCCAGTTGCGATGAATCGCATTTGTAGTAAATCCAGTCAGCATAGTTTTTTTTAAGTTTCCTCCAGCTCCATTTAGTAGCACATGAGCAGAAATTATGGCTAGAGTATCCCAAAATTGGGGCTCGGGAAAGACGTAGGGGCAAGAAACTCAAGAGGAGAGGATAGTGTAGAATTGATCTGGTTCACCAAGGAGTCGAGGTTGGAAAGGAAGAGTGTAGTCAGCTCCAGGGAACAGCAAACACAATGACTATAATGATGCAGATGAAAAATGACACCGAAAGACAGTCGGGTTCTGATGAGTTGTAATGAATGAGCTTAGCCCCAGAGAGCAAATGATGAAACACACTTGCCTCCTCTCAGTAGAGAGGTGGGAGATTATAGATGAAGGATACTGCATACACTGTCAGAAGCAGTTACTATATGATTTTCACCTAAACTATTTTTTCCCATATTTAACAAAGAGAGAAAGATGCAGTCGGAAATGGCTATGGTTTTAAAAACAAAGGCATAAAGGAAACTTTTAAAAAATAAAATTAACAATAAGTACAGTATGAGCATTATACAGGGATAGGAAAAGGCTGGAAGCAGGAAGATCTGTGGAAAGGTTATGGAAATAATTCAATTGTCAAGTAGGTGGTCTGAGCTTTTTCTTTGAGGGGAAAGGGTAAGAGTGGGAAGGGAAAGCTGAATGCCAAATATGAAAGCATTGATAGAATTGGTCAAATTATTTATTTAACTGGATGAATGTGTGAATGAAAAAACATTTATTAAGTGCTTCATACTAAGCATTTGATACTAAGATTTGAGGAGCAAAAAAGAAGGAGGAGTCAGAAATGTCACTGAGGTTTAGAGCCCTGGTAACAGGAAGAATGATGAAACTTATTGACAGAACTAGATAAGTCGAAGGGAACGTAATCCTGCAGGAAAGCTTTGTTTAGACTATTTTGAGTTTGAGGCAATTGTGGGATATATTGGAAATATCTAAGAGGACCTTGAAAAGATGGAAACATCTCTGATTTTCTGGACCAAGCTATTTTTATTTTTTAAGCAATCGGGGTTAAGTAACTTGCTCAAGGTTACACGGCCAGTTATTTCTGGGTGTGGTGCTGAGTGTCTGAGCCCGGGATTCGATCTCCAGGTCTTCTCAACACTGGAGCCGGTGCTCTTACTCGCTGAGCCACCTGGCTGCCCCTTGGATCAAGCTATTCTTATAATCAATAGACTTCCTATCTTCTCAACAAGCCACTCTCTTCTGATTGCATTCCTTTTCTTTTGGAAAATGTTTTATGCCTTGAGTGCAGGATTTGGTCCAGCCTCTGATATTGTGCATATCTCCCAGAAATCAAACATTCCACCTCACCCTGAACTACACTCTCCACCCTCTTTCTCTCTGGGCTCATTTCCTCTTTTAACCTGCCCCTACTGTGGCTTCAGGTTGGGGACTTCTTGAAGGGAGTACAACTACTACAGCTTATTTCTTTCAGGGTACTAAGGATACCCTGGTGTAAGGCTATTTCTCCTAACATCATAACTCAGGAGCCCCCACTAGTGTATTCTCATTAAAGAAAATCAGACAAGATGACTGTGCTACCTCAATCAAAATATTTCCTAAATAGAAGGCAAAGAAAGAATAATAATTACACAACATTCTACCCACAAATTAGAGCACACTCCCCTGCCAATGTACATAATGCAGAGGAGAGTGAACAAAAACAAATTACCAGGATAATGAGGCACACATGTGGTCAAGGTGACTCAAAATTCAGATGCTTTGAACATTGATGTCCTTCATCTTCCTGAGGAGCTGTCTTTAAAAAATTCATTGAAGTGTATAACATCTGTATTAGATGAGTGGCTCCACTGATAAGGTGTGCTGCTCCCCAGTTGTGTGGGATTAGCTCCTCACAGGGCTCAAGGTCTCAGTTGGATGGGTTGATGTGGTGGACTATTCCATTACTACTTCTCATTCCATTCACAGCTAGGCTCTTCCCTTGCTCAACTGGGCTTATTACTACTCCTTGACTGGAGCTATCATCTTTGATACTTCCAAGTCCTCAACTGCCCTTTTTTAGGAGGGTTTAGTTTAGGATTGGCAAAAAAAACCTTTCCAATTCTGCTCCTTTGCCTGGTTCTGATGTTTTTTTTTCCTATCTCTTTGGCAGTAGGTGGCAGTGCAGAGAAGTATTTTCTTTCCTCTTCACCTTCTCAACAGTAAAAAGAGAGGTATAGCCTCCCTCTGGGCAACCAATTCCTCCTGGCAACATCTGACATTACAGAGAGCTTTTCCCCCCACACAGTTTTTGTCTGATCCCAGTCCAGAGAGTTATAGCATCATGTTCTCATAGCTCTGAAATCTATTCTCTCTCTCTCTGTGTCTCTCTCTGTCTCTCTCTGTCTCTGTCTCTGTCTCTGTCTCTGTCTCTCTCTCTCTCTGTCTCTCTCTGTGTCTCTCTGTGTCTCTCTGTCTCTCTGTCTCTCTCTGTCTCTCTCTGTCTCTCTCTCTCTCTCTCTGTCTCTCTCTCTGTCTCTCTGTCTCTCTCTCTGTCTGTCTGTCTCTCTCTCTCTGTCTCTCTGTCTCTCTGTCTCTGTCTGTGTCTCTCTCTCTCTCTCTCTCTCTCTCTCTCTCTCTCTCTCTCTCTCTCTCTCGCTCTCTCTCTCTCTCTCTCTCTCTCTCTCTCTCTCTCTCTCTCTCTCTCTCTCTCTCTCTCTCTCTCTCTCTCTCTCTCTCTGTCTCTCTCTCTGTCTCTCTCTTTCTCTCTCTCCCCTTGCCCAGAATCAGACAGCTAGTAAGTGTGTGCAGTTGGATTTAAACACAAGTCCTTCTGACTTCAGAGCTAGTGCTCTGTCTACTGTACCACTCAGCTGCCCCTTGAAATCTATTCTCTTTACTTCATATTATGCTTTGTTCAGAAATGGACCCTTACCTTGAGAAACATCGCTCTAGCTTGTGACAAGTAATCAAATGTTCATCTCTAACAGCTAAACCATCATCAGGTAAAGTATATTTGTATAATAATCATAAAAATGTTCTGGGGTTCAAAATTCTCCAACTATTCACTCCAAAGCTCCCCAGAAGGTCATATAGAAGTGAGTAACTAAAACACTGAGCACTGAACCAGACTTTTGCTCTATATTGATTACAAAATTCTCCATTCTATTATATGCAAATGAAAGCCAAAACACAAAACCTTAAAGCAGATTTTATCCTTGGTAAATGCATTGTCCCTGAAACTTTTTTCTTGGTGTAAATCTTACATTTGTTTTCATCATTCTCTTCTAATCATCAAATTGTCCTTCTGAAAGTTGCACCCCATTATACCAAAGACCATTTCCATGCCCCATGCCATAGGAAGATGGGCACCTATGACATCAGAAAAGGGTAACCAATCAAATGGCCTGAATAAGACCCTGGCCCTTCCTATGAAAGCCCTGACTCTTATCTACATAGTAAGCTGTCCTGGGAAACTGGGGTGTGCCTGGATTGAACTAGTGACAAGAGTCTGGTATTATCTAGGTTACATCTTTCACGATCATCAATCTCCTTCCTCCTCCTTCCGGCCTGAATAATATCTCACCTGAGGCCTAGATACCCCTCTATTGACTGAATCAGGAATGTATCCTGCCCTATCTCCCCTCCAACCACAACCTCCTAAGATCTGGTTATCTGGTTGTCCTCTGGTCACTGTAATCCAGATGCGTTTCCATGTGGACACTTCCTCATGCCCCTAGTTGCCTCAAGTTGAACCCCTGGTGTGAATTAAAATGTGCTGAATTGTCACTTTTAGCATCACTGGTTGGCCTGCTTCAAATGAGGAAACATTAGAGACTGCAAGAAGATCTACTAATGACCCGGGTCAGACTAGGATTCATGATAGCAGTCAGGGATGAGAACACAGATTTGGAGGATAGAATCTACCATAGAGAGGTGATAATTGGTGCCATGAGAATAATAGGTAGCATCTGAATAGCACTTTAAGGTTTGCAAAGAACTTTACAAATATTAACTAATTTGATCCTCACAACAACTCTGGGAGAGAGGTGCTATTGTTACCCCCATTTTACAGATGAGGAAACTGAGGCAAACAGAGGTTAAGTGACTTGGCCAGGGTCACACAACTAGTAAGGATCTGAGACCAAATTTGAACTCATGTCCTCCTGACTCCAGGTCCATTATTCTAAAAAAGATTTCTGAAAAACCTGTGAAGGCTTATATGAACAAAGTGAAGTGAGAAGAACCAGGAAAACATTATACACAGTATCAGCAATGTTGGGGGGGGGGGCAATGTTCACTTCTTTTGACCACTTTCTTCTTTCACGTGACTAATATGGAAATATGTTTTACATGATTGCACATATATACATAACCTATATCAAATTGCTTACCATCTTAGGAAAGTGATGTGAGGGAAGGAAGGAGATAATTTGCAACTCAAAAATTTTTTTAATGAATGTCAAAAATTGTCTTTACATGCAAATTGGAAAAAATACTATTAAAAATAAAACATTTCAAAGCACACCTCCCAAAAAAGAAACATTTCTGAGGAAGAGCATTTGAGAGAGAAGCCATCTTATTGAGAGGCAGAGGGATGGATAAGTTAAATAAATACATAATACTAGTCATTGGTATGTATTGGTATCTTACAACAAGGAGACTCCAGATATTAAGAAAAAGATAGACAGAGATGGAGGTATAAAGATAGACAGTAAAAGAGACAAAAAGAAAAAAAACAAGGGAAAAAATATCCATAGAGGCAGAAATGCAAATGTAAAGAAAATACTTTTTTGTTCCATGGAGTTCAATCATATATCTGGGTCCACAACTGACATTTCTGTTGAGAGAATCAATTCCATTCATCAAATATTTACTAAGTACTATACAAGACACTGAGTTGGGCATTGAGGATGCAAAGACTAAAGAAAATGTTCCCTGCTCTCAAAGAGCTTCACATTGGGGTTAAGTGACTTGCCCAGGGTCACATAGCTAGTGTCTGAGATCAGATTTGAACTCAGATTTGAATGTCTTCCTGATGGCATGACTAGTTGCTCTATCCACTTTGCCACCTAGCCACCCTAAAAAGCTTCGATTCTAAAGTGGGGCAGGGGAGGAGTACAGATACAGAGATAGAACTGGCCAAGACCTTCAAGGTCATTTAGTCCAAGTTCTTCATTTTACACATGAGAGAACTCAGGTCCAAGAGTTTATGTGACCTGCCCAAGGTCACACAGGTATCAAGTGGTGGAGCCAGGATTTGGACCCAGGTATTGGACCCAGCATTTGGACCTCCCAGAACAGGGAGTGAAAAGTTTCAAAGGTTCCTTATCCAACCAATATGAAACCTCCTCCCCCCACCAAAGTCGACTTTGGTTATTTGTTTATGATGACTCAAATTGCACAGGTGCAGAATCACAACCTGCAAATGGAAAAAATGAGGGAGCCAAGGGTGTTGTGATGAGGGACATTGCTGGGCAAGAGGAAAGCAGGTGGGGAAGGGAAGGAAGATCAGGTATGGGATTGGAATAAGAGTTCAGGAGACAGTTCATACTTACTCATGGGGTCCCTAGTAAGAACCCTTAAAATTTTATGATTCAGGAAGGGACTTTAAATATGATATGGTTCAATACCTTCATTAAAATTTTTTTTTCGGGGGCGGCCAGGTGGTTCAGTGAGTAAGAGCACTGGCTCCAGTGTTGGGATGACCTGGAGATCGAACCCGGGCTCAGACACTCAGCACCACACGCAGAAATAACTGGCCGTGTAACCTTGAGCAAGTTACTTAACCCTAATTGCTTAAAAAAAAAAAATTTCAGGGGGGTGGCCAGGTAGCACAGTGAGTAAGAGCACCAGCCCCAATGTCAGGATGATGACCTGGGATCGAATTTGGGCTCAGCACTTAGCACCCACCCAGAAACACCTGGCCATGTAACCTTGAGTAAGTTACTTAACCCCAATTGCTTAGGGGCGGCCAGGTGGCTCAATGAGTATGAGCACTGCCCCCAGAGTCAGGATAACCTGGGATCGAATCTGGGCTCAGATACTTACCACCACACCCAGAAATAACTGACCGTGTAACCTTGAGCAAGTTACTTAACCCCAATTGCTTTAAAAAAAAATTTTTTTTCGGGTGGCTAGGTGGCACAGTGAATAGAGCACTGGCCCTGGAGTCAGGAGGACCTGAGTTCAAATCCAGCCTCAGACACTTAACACAAAAACTAGCCGTGTAACCTTGGGCAGGTCACTTAACCCCAATTGCCCTCCAAAAAGCAAAAAAAAAATTTTTTTTTCAACGAACAAAAACCGACTTTTTTCCCCTTTTGTCTTCCTCCACTCATTGATAAAAGAAAATAAAAATAAAACTTGTAACAAACAAGCAAAATAAATTTCTATATTGGTCATGTAAAAAAATATATGTCTCAACTTGTACCCTGAGTCTAACACCTCTCTGTCAGGAAGTGGGTAGAATACTTCATCATCAGTCTTCCAGAATTATGATTGGTCATTGCATTGATCAGAGTTCTTAAGCCTTTTAAAGCTGAACTTTTTTACAGTGTTATTGTATAAATTGTTCTAATGTTTCTGCTCCCTTTATTCTGTAGCAGTTTATTCTTCATTTTATAGCACGTCCTTCATTTCATGGAGGAGGAAACTGGTGCCTGGGAAAAGTTTTCCCTATGTTTTGTCACATGACTAACAGGCAGACTGACTATCTCTATATGACTAAATCCATGTACTAAGTATACATAGAGAAGGGCCAGGGGTAGGGTCAATGGGACTGCTCACCCCAACACATCCAGCCCAACCTTTATGTCTGCCCATGCTCCTAGACCAGTGCTCTCTCCCTTATATTTCCTGTGTCTGGGATGCACTTCATCCTCACCTCCCACTCTAAAAATACCTCATTTCCTTCAAAGTTCGTGAAGGTTTTCCAGCTCTCCCTCAGACCTCACCTGCCAACTGGTAGTGTCTCTCCCACCCACCATTACCCTGTATTTATTTTGTAGATTTCCCTGTAATTTGTTCTTTTTTCTTCCCATAGAGTGTAAGCTCCTTGAGGCCAGAAACTGTTTTATTTTTGTCCTTGTATACCTCACTCAATGGGGCCATGTGTGACACTTGATTAATGCTTGCTAAAATGTAAATGGAAAAGGCACCAACCACAAAATAATAAAAAAATGATATCTTTGTAATGAAAATTACAAAGAACAAACTTGGACCCAAGGAAGGTATTAAAGACATCTTCCATTCCTTTGCAAAGATTAGGGTAGGGGGTAAGAGGGAAAAGAGGGATGCAAGATGCGGAACAATGCATATGTTGTTTTATTTATTCCTATGTATTGATTGGTATTGCTGAATTTTTTCTCTTATTACTCTTTTCCTCACTTCATCCTCTCCTTCCCTCTTTTGCTTCCTTCCTTCCTTCTTTTCTTCCTTCTTTCTTTTCTTCTTTCCTTTCTTTCTCTCCCTTTCTTCTTCCCTCCCTTCTTTTCTTTCTCTTTCTTTCTTCCTTCTTTATTTCAAAAAAACCCTCTTTGTTATAAGGGATAGTTCTCAGGGATAGGGCAGCAAGAGAGATACAGAGCAAGCAGATGGTGCCTTAGATACTGAGCTGAACCTGGAATTAGGGAGACTGGAGTTGAAATATAGCCTCAGACACTGGCTATGTGATCCTGGGCAAGTCACTTAACACTTAATTGAAGTCAATATCTTCATCTTTAAATGGGGATAATAACAGTATCTACCCCTCAAGGCTGAGAGGATAAAATGAAATAATATTTGTAAAATGCTTCATAAACTTTAAAGATTGGTATATATTGTTTAAATATAAATGTTTTCATGCTGTCTTCCCCAAAAGGCTAAAAGTAAGGATTGGATTTGCCTTTCTTAGTATCACCAGGACTATCACAGTATCTAGCACACAGTCAGAGATTATTAAATACTTGTTGACTGACTCATTCCAGTTATTGGGGGAGGAAGGAATGGGGACTCCCTACAACTCCTAAGTATGGTGGTCCCTGTCCTTTGCAGCAATAGGAAATAGAGGGGTTGAGGGAAGGGGGGAAAGGAGAATAGGAAGTCAGGGGAAAGAAAGTTTCTTAGTGATCACTCCATTTGACTCTCTCTCTCTGACCTTGGCCATCTCCAACCTGTCTGTTGGTCTGCCTGTCTTTCAAGCTCTGTGTCTGTTTCTGACACTTTCTAACTTTGCCTCTTTTTTCTTTCTCTCTGTCTAGGTTTGTCTTTCCCTTTCCATTTCTATACATATCTCTCTGTGTGTGCCTCTGTCTGAATCGCATTCAATCTTTGTCTCTCTGACTTTTTGTCTTTGCAAATGTCTCTCTATCAGTATCACAACCAGTAAATCCTAATCAAGGAGAAATGAGTTTTCCCCCAAAAAACCTAAGGTTTTTAACTTGGAGCCTGTAAACTTGTTTTCTCAATATTCCAAATACTGTACTTCAGTATAATTAGTTACCTTGATAATCTTCTGTATTTTATTTTCCACCTTTAACAATATTAATCTGAAGAGTTTATAGACCTTACCATACTGCCAAAGGGGACCACGACAAATACAAAAATTAACAGAACTAACTAGACTAACAGAATTACAAAAGCTCCGAATGGAAAGAGATCCATATTTGAAAAATAATGTTCTCTTCATATGGTGCACCCTCTTATGTTGAGCTACCCACTGCCTTCCAAGGCAGTTCATTCCACTTTTGGACAGCTCTCTCATTAATAGGAATTTTTTTCTTGATCTCTGGAGCTAAACAAAACAAAATTTAATCTCTCTGTTGTTTGACCAATCTTCAAATACTTGAAAGTAACAATACTATATCTCCCACCCCCAGTTTTCTATTCTCCAAGTTAAAAATTCCTTGTTCCTTCAGCTGATCCTCAAATGTCATTTACTTAAAGTTCTCATACATACAGATAATCTCATTCTCTATAAGAGGGTTCTTTTTAAAATTTATTTCAATTAACAAAAAATCTACTTTCTTTCACACAAAACCCCATAGCTTGCATTAAAAAAAGAAAAACAAACTTTTGTAATGAACATGTATAGGCAAGAAAAACAAATCCCTGAATTTGTCTGTCCAAAAAATCTATTTCATTCTACACTTTGAGTCCATGACCTCTGGTTTCAAAGAAACCTGGGAAGATTTACATGAACTGATGCAGAGTGAAGTGAACAGAACTAGATAAATAATTTATATAATAACAAGAACTTTGTAAAGACAAATGACTTTTGAAAGCTTTTCCCCATTCCTGCCTCCCACCTGCCACAGCTATCGCATTTACTCTGCTCCCCAAAACCCTTCTGCTCCCACAAATTTCATTAAAGTCCAAAGCTAAAAGATCATAATTACAAAACCAAGAAAGCTCCAAGCTCTGATAATAAAGACCGCCTGTCATAACAACATTATGAGCATTTGTAATCTAGGAGGTTGTTCACTGAAGAATATAAGTATCTCTAGCTCTGACTAGGGGCTACTTAGATGATACATCACCATTTGAGATAAGAAGAGCAGCTGCTAGAATCTCATCCATATTTAAATTAATCAATTCAGTCAATTGATAAACATTTATTAAATACCTACTATGTGCCAGGCGCTATGCTAAGATCATACAATACCTGATGTAGAAGGAAATTTCTGTACAGGTAATTAGTCCAACTCCATCATTGTGCAGTTGAAGAAACCAAGACTCAGTAAGAGTCTAAGGGACTTGACCAAGGTCACACATTTAGTAAGCAGCCAAGTTGATTTCAAACCCAAGTTCTCTGACTCCAAAGCCAATGCTCTCTCCACTCCACCATGACCTCCTCTCCTTGGGGAATGAAAGTTAGTATTTCCTCATCCCAAAAGGGAAAGTTCCATGACTCCACATGAAGTCCAAAACTAGCAGGGACCTTGAAGAATCATTTAGTCCAACCCCCTACTTCCAGACAGGTAGAGGTCTGACCAATTAGGAGACCATTGCAATAGCCTGCGAGTGAATGAGTGAATATGCTGAGCACTATGCTAAGTCCTGGACGTGATACAGCTAGGAATAAAGACAGAATTACTGCCCTCAGGGAGCTTGCAGTCTTACAGGGGCTGTGGTGTGGCTAAAGTTGTTTAGTCATTTTTCAGTTGTGTCCTATTATTTGTGACCACATTTGGGAATTTCTCAGCAGAGATACTAGAGTGGTTCATATTTCCTTCTCCAGCTCATTTTACAGATGAGGAAACTGAGGAGTGACTTGCTGAGGATCACACAGCTGGTAGGTGTCTGAGTCTAGATTTGAACTCAGTAAGATGAGTCTTCCTTAACTCCAGGCCTGGTGTTCTATCCACTGTACCACCACGTTGGAAAAATCTGGGCTTGGTTTATTGTTTTGTTGATTGTATAGACTTAAGCAAGTAATAGAGAAGATGATATTGATGCAAACTAAACTTAAAAGTCTGTCTGTATTTTCGGAGGGCTGGTTATTAAGTATTTACCAGCACACTGCTAAAGGGGTAAGACTTGAATAACTAAGGCAAGTCTATGATACAAAATGGGCAGCTAGGTGGCGCCATAGTGCACAGAGTGCAGGTCCTGGAGTCAGGAAAACACATCTTCCTGAATTCAAATCTGGCCTCAGACACTTACTAGCTGTGTGACTTTGGGCAAGTCACTTAACCCTGTTTGCTTCATTTTTCTTATCTGTAAAATGAACTGCAGAAGGAAATGGCAAATGACTCCAGTATCTTTGCCAAGAAAACCCCAAATAAAGTCATGAAGAGTTGGATATGACTGAAAAATGACTGAACAACAATGATACAAAACAGAACATGAAAAGTACAAAGTACTGAACCCAACAAAATCTCTTTTGAGAGATGGAGGAAGGAGAGTTCCCTGCCAGCTAGGGATGGGGCAGGGGAGGTGGAACAGGAGGAGATAGAACCTAAACTGATCCTTAAAGGAAGAAAGAATTCACCAGGAGAGATGTTCAAGTGTAAGTGGGGGTGGTGTACTCCATGCCAGGAACGGGAGATAGGAAAAAGCAGGAGGAAAATAGGTGATGCCGAGTGGTCAGTCCAGTTTGATTGAAATGTACACTATGAACCGGAAAGAAGCAGGAGATAAAGCTGGAACAGTTAGTTGGTTGGAGTCATATTGCATAGGATGCTTTGAATACCATACTAAGGAGTTTTTATGTTATCTTGTAGGCAGATTTTTAAGCATATTAGTGACATCAGAGTGGTGCATTAGGAATATTATTAAGGTAACAGTATGAAGGTTAGAAAAGTTGAGTGGAGAACTATCTTAAAAACAGGAAGTCCTGGGTTCGAGTTCTGCCTCCAACACCTACTGGTTGTGTGATCTTGGGCAAGTCATTTAATCTCTCAATGTTCTAAACAGCTCTAAGACTATAAACTGAAGAGGCAGTACATTACTAGATGAAATTTCTTTATCTGGGAGCTTCCTACATCATTAACTCTTATGAAGGGATACATTGGAAGGGGAAAGACTGGAGGAAGGAGGATCATGAATTTAGAGCCAAAATGGGTCTTAGAAGTCATCTAGCTCAACCTTCTCATTTTACAGATGAGGAAACTGAAGCTCAAAGTCTTGCCCAAGTTGACAAAGATAGTAAGGCAGCATTTGAACACAGGTTTTCTTGACTCCAAGTCTAACACTGTGGTTATCACAATGGACTAGTTGAAAACTGATGAGGACTAAAAGTAGACTGATAGCAATAGAACCAGAAAGGGGGTATGAATTGGTGTTAAGACTGACTTGGGAACTAACCAAATAAAGGAGTGAGGAAGAGAGAAAGGTTAAAGATGACTTGCTTTTTGAAAACTAGACAAATTGTGGAACCATCAGCAAAAAAAATGAAGCAATTAGGGATCAGGAACTAGGAGAAACATGTTTAGTTTGAAGTGTTGATGGGACATTTAGGTAATGCAATATTCAACAGACCACTGGAAATGAGCTGAAGATGGTCGTTAAGGGCGACAGCATAATGTCAAGATCAACAACTTGGGCATCATCAACACAAAGGTGAAAATTGTCACTATGGCTCTGGATGAAAACACCATGGACAAGAGGGCAAAGAGAGAAGAGAAAGCCAGAGGGTTGAAGGATACTTGTGTTTGGGGTCTGGGGGAAGGAGGAGATGGAGAATGATACAAAGGAGGAGAGGTAAGAGAACTCTGAGAGAACAACATCATGGCAGTCAAGGGATGGGGGATGTAAAAAAGGGGGGTTAGGATGGTCCATAGTGTTGAAGGCCTCAAAGAAGTCAAGGAGCATGAAAACTGAAGAACAACACTGGATTTGATCATATATATACAGAGAGATACTTAAGTATATATATGTATATGTAGTATACATAAAGTATATATAGAGATGCTTAAGTATATATAGTAAGTATACGTGTATATATAGTATAATACATAAAGTATATATATATATATATAGCATACATAAAGTGGAGAGAGAGACATCATTAGTGAATTTCAGGAAGTCAGTTTCTTTTAATAAATTTATTGACATCTTTTTATATCCATTGACTATGTCCTTCCCAATCCCCCATTGCTTCCCACAGAGTCATCCCTTATAATAAGGAATATCTTTAAAATTTTCTGTAAAACTAACCAATATATTGAAGAATCTGATTTTATATGCAGTGTTCTACTTCATGGTCCCTCACCTCTGCTGGAAGGGGAAGCAGGATTGAGAGAATATTAGGGATAAAAGTCAAAGTATATAGTAAGAATTAAAGAGGAAGTGGTTGGTGAGACTACAGAAAGCAGAATGTTTAGATTATTCTTTTTCAAAATTTGGCAGGGAAGAGGAAAGAGATGGGACAATAGATTGAGTGGGTAACAGGGTCAAGGGATTTCTTTTCTTTTTATTTCATTTTAAGGATGGAAGAGACCTAAGTATATATGTATGTATGTGAGTACATATGAATGTATGTATGTGTTGACAGAGAAACAGAGTCAGAGAAAGACAGAGAGACAGATACACATAGAGAGACTGAGACAGGTACTGTGCAGTGGTATGATCTGGAGCTTGTGTCCAGTAAACAGAGAATGGAGACAATAGAGAGGGCAAGTAAAGATGGGGGGGGGG
>NW_027187398.1:4254790-4286472 GCF_028583685.1 Petaurus breviceps papuanus | reverse complement strand
AGAGAGAGAGAGAGAGAGAGAGAGAGAGAGAGAGAGAGAGAGAGAGGATGATTGATGGCACAAGGTCATGGAAGAGATAATTTTTTGAATGATAATGATGACTAACATTTATATAGTATATTTAAGGTTTGCAAACCCCTTTAGATATAAAAGAGGATAGGATCAAGGGCACAAATAAAAGGGTTAGCCTTGGCAAGGAATAGATGGATAGATGAAAACATAGCACCTACAAACCTAGCAATTGGGGGTTGTTGTAAATGAGATAATAATATATGTAAAGTGCTTGGTAAATATCAAAGTATGATATAAATGTTATATGAGACAACATGGTTTAGTGACTAAAGAGTCCGTGGCAGAATGGAGAGGATCTAATTTCAAGTTCTGGATCTAACATCCAAAGGCAATGTGGCCCTGGGCAAGTCACTTAAACTCTCAGAGCTATAGGCAACTCTATGACTCTAAGTTACAAATAAGGTGCCAACTTGCACTGATAGTGGGGGTTTCCTCACCTGGGAGTGTCCTGAACTCTTGAATTCACAGATCCATTCCATATTTATACAAAAGTGCCAGTTATCATTATTACTATTACTTACATTGATGAAATCACAGATCTATTGAAGTATTGCAAATCCTTTCCCCTGCCCCCAGTAGAAAATAAGCTTAGAGAACAGGGACTATTTTATTTTTGCGTCGCCAACATCTAGCATATTTTCTATGTCCCCCTCTTTTCTAACAGTAAATTCATTACTATAGGGAAGACCCTCCTGATGTAAATTAACAACAGTTCTGCAATTCATAGTGTTAGAGCAGGGACCCTTCCTGGGAGTCCTCAAACTTTAAAAAAAAAAATGGTTTCCTTTGTAAGCTTGTGCATGTTATTTTATGCCTTTAAAAACCTGAAAAGTAGCCTATAGGTTTCACCAGATTATCAAAGGGTTCTATGTTATAAAATAGGTTAAGAACCTCTGCCTTAGGAGGTTAAATGACTTGTTCAGGGTCACAAAGCCCTATGTGTCAGAGAGAGTACTTGAACCCTGGCTTTCTTGACTCAGGCTAACTCATTATCTACTACACCAGGTTGTCTCTCTTCCATGCACATAGTAGGAGTTTATAAAATGTTTGTTGAATTAGATGGAATGGAATTGATCCCCAAAAGGCAAGGGAAGGTGGAGGAGAGGAAAGGTCTGTAGCTTTATATGTGTTTGTAGGGATAAGGAGGAAGGAAGAACAAGAGAGCATGGGGGAATAGAAGAAAAGAGGGACAAAAAAGGGAAGAGAAGAGAAGAGAAGGACTGAGGCACTCGGTTACATGATCTAAATTCTAATCAAACATCATTTAAAGCATGTTTTATTTCAGCCTCCGGAGAGCTGGTCCCTCCTGGCTCCTCACCATGGCAACGGGCGGCTCATTTCAGAAGTGTCATGCCGCATTATCGTCCTCCCGGCTCACACGCTCCCGCCGCCTGACAAGTTCTCTCTGCCCCTTGCGACAACCATTCCCCGGCTCAGCCTGTTTATTTTTGGTGTCAGGCGGGCGCCCCCCCCCCAATCCCCATCCTCCCACCTCCCCCAACCCACCGATAGATTGAAAGGCAACCATCAGCCCTGAAGCCTGGGAGCATTGAGCCCCATTTGGCGATAAGAGATAATTTGAGAAGATATTTGCTTACATGTGTATGAACAATTTGCTGCATTAAGACAGTCCTGGTGTGTGGGGACAGGGAGGAGGAGACATAGACGACAAGGAAAGCACACCCCAGGAAAGACAAGTGGATGAGGGAGTAGAGGAAGGGGCCATCCATCAGACCTGATGAGTATGGTGCCCCCATCCTCCTTGGTTGGAGCCCCTACCTACCAACCCAGAGCTCTGGAGGGTTTTTGTATGTCTTCCTTCCCCAGCCCACCCCATCCATTGCTCCACCAAAAGGAGACCCATCTGGGCCTGGCTCTGCCTTTAACTTTATGCTTGATCTTGGACACTTACCTCTCTGGGGTCCTGTTTTTAAAATGAAAGCTCAACTAGACCAAGTATTGTTAACCTGAAGCCTGTAGACTTAAGCGTTTTTTTTTTTTAAGATTTTTTACAACTGTATTTATATATACATATATATATAAATTCCTTTGTAATACTAAGTATTTTATTTTGCATATTTAAAAACATGATTCTGAGGATGGCTCCATAGGCTTCCCAAATCTGCTAAAAAGGCCTAGGACACACAAAAAGGCTAAGAACTTCTGAACTAGATGATCTCAGATGTTCCCTTGAGCTCTGGAGTTCTGTGATTTCAAGGACAGAATGGTAAACTGAGGCCCAAGAGAAGCAGATACCTTGACAGGTCCACCAATTTGGGAACAAGGATATGGAAAGATAAAGGCAAGGAGCCCTTCAACACACTTTATTATGTTGGGGTGGCTTTGTCACCTTCCCTTGGATTGATTTATGTCCACCTCTATCCCTGAGTCTCTGCCCAATTGATTCTTTACAAATCTATAACTCCCTATTACCTGACACTGCCCCCTCCCCCATGCTCCTTTTCTCCTTCATCCTTATATCTTTGTCTGTCTGTTCCATCTCAGGAATTTGAAAGAGGGGGCTGGTGTTTCTCTTCTGTGAGTGAAGCCGAGAGTAGTTTTATTTGCCAACATCCTGGGAAGAAGTTTTGCTGTCTTTCCCACTTTTATTTCTCCCTTTAAAAGATGGGAATTCCTTGCAGCATCTCTCTCTCTCTCTCTCTCTCTCTCTCTCTCTCTCTCTCTCTCTCTCTCTCTCTCTTTCTCTCTCTCTCTCTCTCTCTCTCTCTCTCTCACACACACACACACACACACCTACACCCCTCCTCCCCAAGTACATGTCAAAATGCCTGAGATGGGGTTCATATCTGGCAGGATTCACTGCAAAATCAGAGCAGGTTAGTAGTGAGAAACAGCCAGTAACTTCTGACACTATTATTGGTTAGAGAGACAAAGAAAGAGAGAAAGAAAAAGGAAAGAAATAAAGATGAAGTTATCTTGCTGAAATACAGGGTTTTGTCTAAGAGGTATTAGATTTAGTTGTGAAGAGTTGGAAGAGAGTCAGTCAAAAAACATTTATTAAACACCAACCTACATGTTAGGCACTGTGCTAAATGCTAGGGAGACAAAGAAAGTCAAAAGACAAGTCCTGCTCTCAAGGAGTTCTGAGTTGAGACAACATGAAAACAGTTATGTACAAACAAGAAATATACAGAATAAATTGGAGATAATTAACAGAGGGAAGGCACTAGCATTAAGAGAGAGAGAAGATTGAAGATAACTAGCTGGGACTTAAAGGAAGCCCGAGAAGCCTGGATGCAGAGATGAGAAGGAAGAATATTCCAGGTATGAAGATCAGTGAGTGAAAATGGTCAGATTTTAAAACTGTACATGTATAACCTATATCAAATTGCTTACCATCTCAGGGAGGAGGGGAGGAAGGGAGGAAGAGAATTTGAAACTCAAAATTTTTTAAATGAATGTTTAAAATTGTTTTTCCATGTAATTAGAAAAAAATATATATTAATCTAAGTCAAAAAAAGAAAGAAAAAAATCTCTGAGTCTGAAAATAGAGTATCTTGTACCTCCTCTGAAAAAGCAGGGGGCAAGGGTAGGGGAACGGGAGGGGGGAGTTGATTTGTTTTTATGTGAGAAAAGTCATGAAACTGTTCATAGCCCCTAACCCCACTATCCCATTGACAGCTTGGGCATATTGTGACAAACTTGGTGCAGGCTGGGTACCCCAGGTGATATTTGAGGTATTATGTTATCAGTGCAGCCTACCCCTTGCATGTGTCCTGCTTACTACAGAAAAGCAGACTGTCTGTCACTTTCCTAATTAATTAACCTGTGAGAGAGACCCTTTCCTGTGCACCTGCTCAGAAGGTTCTTTCTAGTGAGCGTATGATATGTGAGCGTATGATATTATGATAGTGCCAGTTTCCCACTCCTACCAAACCCCAATGGGCAAGAAGGAGACTCTCAATATCAACCCAAGTTCAATACTAATCTAGGGGTAATATGACATACAGTTCTAGATTATTGGAAACAGTTCCAACCCCATCCTATATCTGGGAAATCTCCTAACTCCATACTTATATAGTTCCCTAAGATTATATAGTTTAAAGAAAAGATAAAGTGAAATTGCAAAGAAACTGTGCCCTAGAAAAACAGGCACATTAATGCACTATTGGAGGGGCTATGGACTGGTTCAGCCATTCTGGAAAGCAATTTTGGAACTATGCTCCCAAAGTCACTGTAATCATTGTGCATACCCTTTGATCCAATGATACCACTCCTAGGCCTATATCCTAAAGAGATCAAAGAAAGAGGAAAAAGACTCATATGTATAAAAATATTTATAGTACTTCTTTTCATAGTAGCAAAAAAGCAGAAGCTAAGGGAATACCTAGGAGCATCTGGGTGGCACAGTGGATAGAGCACTGAGTTTGGAATCAGGAAGACTCATCTTCCTGAGTTCAAATCCAGCCTCAGACACTTACTAGCTGAGTGACCCTGGGCAAGTCATTTTAACGCTGTTTGCCTCAGCTTCTTCATCTGTAAAAATGGGCTGGAGAAGGAAATAGCAAACCACTTCAGTATCTTTGCCAAGAAAATCCCAAATGGGGTCATGAAGAATAGGACACAACTGAAGCAACTCAACAACAGCAAGGGAATACCTATCTATTGGTAGGTCGGGAAATGGTTAAACAAATTATGGTTTATCAATGCAATTGAATATTATTACACCATAAGAAATGATCAAATGGACAGTTTCAGAGAAAACTGGAAAGTCCTCTGTTGACCTGATGTAGAGCAAAATGAGTAAAACCAAGAGAACAATTATATTTAACAACATTTATAAGGAAAACATTATAAAGAATATAAAATTATAAAGAACATAAAAGCAACATTATAAAGAAAAACGACTTTAAAAAAATGGAAAACTGATTACTGCAATGATCAGCTCTGATTCCAAAGGACTGATGATACTACCTACCCACCTCCTGACTAAGAAGTAGACTCAGAGTGCAGAATGAAACATGTATTTTCATACATGACCAATGAGGGACTTTGCTACATGGGTTTTATTACTGTTCTATGCTTTGACATACTAGACTGCTCACCCAATTATCTTCTAGCCTTCTGATTATCCTCCCACTTCTTTGAGGTAACTGGGGGACAGTTCTTTACCACTTACTCCTAAATTTTACAGAGAGGGAAGAAGAGAGGAGGAGGCTGGTATGTAGGAAAGAAAGTGGGGAGAAGACTGGGGGCTTTAGCCCTGGATTTTGGAGTTTAAACAGGAAGTATGGGGAGTGGGATTAATTGCCCTGGTGCTAGCCCTGACTCATTCTTCTTCTTTGCTCTTGGATAGTTGAAAGTCTTTGGGGCTCTTTGTGTCCCCACCACAATCTGATCCTTAGCTCCTACAAGTGAATGCAGATGGAAGAAAACAGAACCAAGAACATAGACTACAACAATATAAGCAAAAACTATACTAAAAGACACAGGAACTTTAATTAAGTGTAATGGCCAATCACCCCCAGTTACAAATGATGAAATCTCTTTTCTTTGTCTAAAATGAAAAGTGGAGTGCTATGGGTGCAGAAAGCTGCATATACTGCCTGATTAGAGCTCTATGTCAGCTGGTTTTGCTTAATAGTCTTTCTTTGCTCAAAAGGGAAGAGGATTTGGGGAGTGGAGCCAAGACGATGGAAAGAAGGCAGAGACTTGCCTGAGCTATCCCCAAAACCCCTCCAAAGACATTTAAATAATGCCCTAAAACAAATTCTGGAGTGGCAGAAGCCACAAAAGGATGGGGTGAAACAATTTTCCAACCCAAGTCAACTTGGAAGTTCAACAGGAAAGGTCTGTCATACCTGGGTGAGAGAGGAGCACAGGCCAGTGCAGGTCTTGCCAGGGCAGACTAGGCCCCAGCAAACTAGGAGAAGGCCTTTGGAATGACTGAATCAACAGCAGCAGCTGCTTCTGGAGCTCTCAGTCCACAGAAGGTAAGGGAGTCAAACAACTGGTCAGAAGAAGATTACAGGGGTCTCTTTGCTGGTGCTAGAAACAGGATTCTGTTGCTTTGCCCACAGTCCTTGTTGGCAGTCCCAGGACAAGGAGGAACAAAAGCACACCAGATTCTGCAGCCATGGGGGGGGGGGCCTCATCACAGTCCCAGGGGAGAAAAGAGTGCTTGAGGTCACTCATATGCCAGAGCACAGGCCAGAAGAGGAGCAAACACACTTCTCCTTAGATCAGACCACCTTGCAAGAACTGAAAAATCATAGACCCCTAGAAGTTTCTCTGAAAACAGCTGCACAAAACCCCTGGAGCTCAGGATAGTGCCCTTTCTACCCTGGAAGCAGAGCCTCACTTTAGCCAAGAGCTAAGAGTCAAGAAATAGGTAAGGGAAATGCACAAAAACAGGAAAAAAAAATTTCTGACTATAGAAAGTTACCATGGTAACAAGGAAGATCAAAACGCACTCAAAAGAAGATAGCAAAGTCAAAACTCCTATATCCAAAGCCTCCAATAAAAATATGAATTGGTCTCAGGCCATGGAAAAGTTCAAAAAGGATTTTTAAAATCAAGTAAGAGGTAGAGGAAAAATTGGGAAGAGAAATGAGAATGATGCAAGAAAATTATGAAAAAAGAGTCAACAGCTTGGTAAAAGAGGTACAAAAAACGCTAAAGAAAATAATAATGAAAATACTGAGAAAAATAAAATAATTAAAAAACTAAATAGGCCACTCCATTTAAAAAATAGATTGACCAAATGGAAACGGAAGTACAAAATCTAACTGAAGAAAATAATTCCTTAAAAATTTGTAATTGAGCAAGTGGAAGCTAATGACTCTATAAGACATCAAGAAACAATAAAACAAAACCAAAAGGATTAAAAAAAATAGAAGACAATGTGAAATATATCATTGGAAAAATAACTGACCTGGAAAATAGATCCAGGAGAGAAAATTTTAAAATTATTGGACTACATAAAAGCCATGATCAAAAAAGAGCCTAGACATCATCTTTCAAGAAGTTATCAAGGAAAATTATCCTTAAAGTCAAGAATCAGAGGGTAAAATAGAAATTGAAAGCATCCCCCAATACTGATACAATATCTATCCTGAAAGAGATTCCAAAATGAAAACTCCTAGGAATATTATAGCCAAACTTCAGAGTTCCCAAGCCAAGGAGAAAATTTTGCAAGCATCCAGAAAGAAACAATTCCAGTTTTGTGTAGTCACAGTCAGGATAACACAAGATTTAGCAGCTTCTACGTTAAAGGATCAGAGGGCTTGGAATATGATATTTCAGAGGGCAAAGGAACTAGGATCCCAACCAAGAATCACCAACCATTAAAAGTGATTATAATTCTTCAGGAGGGAAAATGGACATTCAATGAAATAGGGGACTTTCAAGCATTCCTTATGAAAAGACCAGAACTGAATAGCAAATTTGATTTTCAAATACAAAATTCAAAGATAAACAGGAAAAGGAAATCATAAGACACTTAATAAAGTTAAACTATTTACATTCTCACACAGGAAAATAATACTTGTAACTCAAAAGAACTTTCTCATTATTAGGGCAGTTAGAAGGAGTATATATAGAAAGACACAGGTATGAGTTGACTATGAGGGGATGATATTTCAAAAAAATAAAATTAAGGAATGATAAAGAAATGCACTGGGAAAAAGAGGAAAGGGAGAGATAGAATGGGTAGATTATCTGACATAAAAGAAGTACAAAAGAATCTTTAAAGTGGAGGGGAAGATGGGGGAGGTGGTGGAAAATGTTTGAACCTTATTCTCATCAGAATTGGTTCAAAGAGGGAATAATATATACATTCAGTTAGATGTAGAAATCTATCTTACCTTATCAGAAAGTAGGAGGGGAAGGAGATAAGAGAAAGAGGGGTACTCGTAGAAGAGAGAGTGGATTGGGGGAGGCAGCAGTCATTTTTGAGTAGCAACAGAGTGAAAGGAGACAGAAAATAGAATAAATGAGGGGGAGTTTAGGATGGAGGGCAATACAGTTAAGCAATCATAAAGTAAAAAAAATTTGAAGCAAGTCTCTCTGATAAAGTCCTCATCTCTCAAATATATAGAGAAATGAGTCAAATTTATCAGAATAAGACCCATTCTTCAATTATCAAAATATGAATAGTCAGTTTTCAGATGAAGTTATCAAAGCTGTCTATAGCTATATGAGAAAATGCTTTAAATCACTATTGATTGAAGAAATAAATGCAAGTTAAAACAATCTGAGGTCCTACCTCATACCTATTAGATTGGTTAACAGGATGGAAAAGGAAAATAACAAATGTTGGAGGGCACGGGGGGAAATTGAGACACTAATACACTGGTGATGAAGTTGTGAACTGATTCAACCATTCTATAGAGCACTTGTGAACTATACCCAAAGGCCTATGAATCCTACATACTCTTTGACCACTACTAGGTCTGAATCCCAAAAGAGATTTAAAGAAAGGAAAGGAACCTATATTTACAAAAATATTTATAGCAGCTCTTTTCTAATGGGAAAGAGTTGAAAATTGAGGAGAATGCCCATCCACTGGGAAATGACTGAACAAGTAGTAGTATATGATTGTGATGGGACACTGTTAGCTATAACAAATGATGAGCTAGATGCTCTCAGAAAAAAACTGGAAAGACTTACATGAACTGATGCAAAGTTAAATAAATGAGTAAAACTTGAAGAGAATCATACACAGTAACAGCAACACTGTAAAATGATCAACTATGAATGACTTAGCTATTCTCATCAATACAATGATCCAAGACAAGACTGAAGGACTTATGATGAAAAAATGCTATCCATCCCCAGACAATGGGGATGGAGTCTGAATACAGATTGAAGCATACTTTTTTTACTTTATATTCCTTGGGTTTTAAAATTTTGATCTATGTTTTCTTTTATAACATGACTAATGTGGAAATGTGCTTTGCATGAGTACACATGTTTAACCTATATCAAATTGTTTGCCTTCTCAATGAGGGAGGTGGGAAGGGAAAGAGAAAATTTGGAACTAACTTTTGAAAACGAATGTTGAAAATTGTTTTTACATGTAATTGGGGAAAAATAAAATACTAAATTAAGAAAAAAAAGAAAAACCTGGAAAGACTTACATGAACTGGTTACAAAGTAAAATGAGCAAAACCAGGAGAATATTGTACACAGCAACAGCAATATTGTACTATGGAAAGGGCAGCTAGGTGGTACAGTGAACTGGCCCTGGAGTCAGGAGGACCTAAGTTGAAATCCATCCTCAGATACTTGACACTTACCAGCTGTTGTGACCTTAACCCCAATTGCCTGGCCTTCCCCCTTCAAAATAAATATTGTACTATGAAGAACTGTGAATGATTTAGCTCTTCTCCGCAATGTATTAATCCAAGATAATCCCAAAAGATTCATGATGAAATATGTCTTTTGCCTCCAAAAAAGAACTGATGTTGTCTGAATATAGACTGAAGCATATTATTTTTCACTTTTTTTGTTTGGGTCTTGTGTAAAAAATTAATAATATGGAAATGTTTTATATGATTATATATACATAACCTCTATCAGATTGCCTACCATCTCAGGAAAGGGGGAAGGGATGGAAGGATAGAATTGGTAACTCGAAACCATAAAAAAAAAGTTTAAAATTGTTTTAGCATGTAATTGGGACAAAATAAAACATTTTTAAAGGAATGAGGGCTTATTGAAGAAATATTGTGGTACAACAACAGAAGTCATCAACACAACTATAAAAATTAAAATTAAAGGTGAGGGGGGGGAGATTAGATCCCTTCCTGCTCTTAAGCCTAGTATATAAAGTGGTATTTTCTTCTTTCCCATCCCTCGTTAGGATTACTGTACCTGACTCCCCCATGTCCCTCTCATCTCACTATCCTAGGACACCTCCTTTTTATCCTCTTCTGTGTATACCTCTCTTGACCTTTGTACATGGTCATGTCCTTCCCTCCATGGCTGAGCAGTTAAGAGGAAAAAGAAGGAAAATAGTTGAGGAGCAGTGTGGGAATTAGTCTGAGGAAAAGATTCTCAACCCAGGAAGAATAGAACTAATGACCCTTCAAGTTCCCTGTGGGGTCTGCTGTCCCCTCTTCACACTGTCTTACTCAAGAATATCAAATCAAGAGAAACATTCTGTCCCTGAAAATTGTGGAGTAGGTCCTACCCTCTTCCCCATATGCTTCCTTCCTCCCTCCATCCCTGCAATATTTCAACACTAGTTTATTCTGGAGTAGGGGTAGGGAATTCCCCAGGTCATTTTTTTTAAAACCTAGTCTTTCTCCATCCAGAACACTTCCTATTCTCTAGTCATGTCTCTTTTTCCTGTCTTTTACTTCCCTCCGTTCTCTGCCTCTTTTCTGGAATTACCCCAACCCCACATGTCTGGAAAAACACACTTTGAACTTTCCAGGCTAGAAGCTTTCAGTTTTCTAGCTGAGTGTGTACTTCCCTGCTTATAACTTCAGGGATGGAAGAGTCAATTAGACTCACCAGATGTGACCTCCCTATCAAATATCCCAGTAACTCTCTGCTCAAGAAATGACCATGACCCTTGTAGATGCCATGACTCTCAAGCTGAGCTAGCTTACCTGCCCATGAAGCTACCCTGAAGCGTGGTTCCAGGAGTCCCAGAGTATTGTGGGCTCACTCTTCTTTCCATCATTCCCAAGATACCCTGTTTGTATCCCCTTCCCAGTCCTGCTTTGAAGGTATTAGTCTCTGCCCTAGGGTGAGCAGGTGAACAGCCCTCATTTGGAAGCATCAGTTACTGGACCACCTTTGCTTAGAGGATAAAGAGCCTGTGACAGAACTGGGAAGATCTAGGTTCAAGTCCTGGCCCTGATACCCAAGGCTATATATTCAACCCTGAGAAAATCACTTAAGCTCTCAGAGCTCTAGGCAACTCTCTGTGACTATAAGTTACAAAAAGGTACCAACCTGAACTGCAAACCTTAAAGCACTATAGAAACATCAGCTGTTATTGCTTCCATATACTACAATTTATTCATAGTGGCACTTTTATGGTAGTAAAAAAAAGTGGGGGGGCAGCTAGGTGGCATAGTGAATACAGCACCAACCCTGGAATCAGGAGGATCTGAGTTCAAATCCGACCTCAGACACTTGACAGACTAGTTGTGTGACCTTGGGCAAGTCACTTAACCCCAATTGCCTTATCTTCCCCCCTCCCCAAAAAAAGTAGAAACCAAGTGGGTGTTCATTGCCTGGGCAATGGATGAATATTTTGTTATATATGAGAGCTGACCTCTTTGAGTTATGAGCCTAGTAGTGGATCTCTTGGTCAAATGGTAGGAACTGTTCCAGCATATTTCAAAAGAAGATCCAGGACTGAAAGAAATCTGACCTCCTGGACAAGCACCTCCTTGTGCCATGTACTGTGCTAAGCCCTAGTCATATAAAAATGAAAAAGACAATCCCCGACCTCAAGGAATTCACAATCTAATGGAACCAGTGAACTCTCTTCAAAATCTTGACTGCATGGTAACAACACTGGAGTGAACCCCTCCCAAGAGAACTGGAGTAGTAGGAAAGGAACCCATTCTTCTCCAATGACTCAAGTTCAAACTTTATGAAATACTGTGTGTGTGTGTGTGTATATACATATATATATATAAATATATATATACATATATATATATATATATATATATATATATCACCTTACCAGATCCTCACAACAAGCCCGCTGAAGTCTTCTTGATTCAGGGCCAGAGCTTAATCTACTGAACCACCCTAGCTACCTAGGTGAGAACTTTGAAATGGAGAGGCAATAATCTGCATCTAGCTATGGGAAGAAGCTGATATAATGGAGATAGAACGCAAGGATAGGATTTAAAGTTTGAAGGGGGCCTTGAGATTATCTGGTCCAACTCTTCATTTTACAAAGAACCAAGGAAGAAATGGCATAGTCAATATTCCAACCCAGGTCTTATGATTCCAGACACAATGGTCTTTCCACTACATCATGTTGCACAGTGATGGTGCTGGCCTCCTGGACCACATAGCTAACTGACAGGGTATCCTATATCTACCTTTGGCATACTCTGAAGAAAAAAGAAAAAGACCCTAGAAGCGTTTGTTTAGGCAAATCCAAGCCTGGGGCTCTAAATCACCACCAACCCCTACTGGTATTCAAATATGGCTTCAGACAATGTTTGGCTATAAATATACTCAACATGCCCAAGAAGACACCCAAGGGACACACCCAGAAGGCTGCCCTCTTAAATGAGTAATTTTTCTTTTTTGGGGGGGAGGGCCTTCTTTTTCCCAATTTATTTATGTATTTTTAGCTTTCAACATTCATTTCCTCAAGATTTTGAGTTACAAATTTTTCTCCCCATATTTCCCCTATTCCCCACCCCAAAATAACGAGCCTACTGAATACCCCTTCCCCCAATCTGTTCTCTCTTATATCTTTCATCATCCCCCCATAACGTTCTAGTAGAACACAATGGATTTCTTTCTATACCCCAGTGCCTGTATATCTTATTTCCCAGTTGCATGTAAAAAGCAATTTTTTTCAACATTTGTTTTTAAACTTTGAGTTCCAAATTTTTTCCTTCCTTCCCTCCTCACCCACCCCCACTGGGAAGATAGGCAATTCATTATAGGTTGCACATGTGTAGTTATGGAAAACATTTCCATAGTGGTTATATTGTGAAAGATTAACTATAATTCCCTCCATCCTATCCCATCCCCCACTTATTCTAGTTTCTCTTTTGACCCTCTCCCTTTTCAAAAGTGCTTGCTTCTAACTACCCTCTCTCCCAATCTGACCTCCCTTCTATCATCCCCATCTTATACCCTTCCCCCTATTTTCCTGTAGGGTAAGATAGCTAATTGAGTGTGTATGCTATTCTCTCCTTAAGCCAAATTCAATAAGAGTAAGGTTGACCAATTCTCTTTCACCTCCCTGCTCTTCCCCTCCATTGTAACAGTTTTCTCTTGCCTCTTTTATATGAGATAATTTACCCTAATCTATCTCTCCCTTTCTCCTTCTCCCAATATATTCCTCTCTCACCTCTTAATTTTATTTTTTTTAGATATCATCCCTTCATATTCAACTCATCCTGTGCCCTCTGTCTATGTATACATGCACATATATATGCACACACTCACTTATATATGTATACACACATATACCCTCATACATACATATATATGTATGTAAACATATATATGTATGTATACATATATATTCCCTTCAACTATCCTCATACTGAGAAAAGTCTTATGAGTTACAATTATCATTTTTCCATGTAGGAATATAAATATTCCATTTTGATAAGTTCCTTATGATTTCTTTTTCCTGTTTATCTTCTCACGCTTCTCTTGCTTCTTGTATTTGAAAGTCAAGTTTTCTGTTCAGCTCTGGTCTTTTCATCAATAATGCTTGAAAGTCCTCTATTTCATTGAATTACCATATTTTCCCCTGAAGCATTATGCTCAGTTTTGCTGGGTAGGTGATTCTTGGTTTTAATCCCAGCTCCTTTGACCTCCAGAATATCATATCGATCCCTCAATGTAGAAGCTGCTAGGTCTTGTGTTATCATGATTGTGTTCCACAATACTCAAATTGTTTCTTCCTGACTGCTTGCAGTATTTTCTCCTTGACCTGGGAACACTAGAATTTGGTTATAATATTCCTAGGAGTTTTCTTTTAGGGATCTTTTTCAAGAGGCAATTGGTGAATTCTTTCAATTTCTATTTTGCCCTCTGGTTCTAGAATATCAGGACAATTTTGCTTGATAATTTCTTGAAAGATGCTGTCTAGGCTCTTTTTTTGATCATGGCTTTCAGGCATTCCAGTAATTTTTAAATTATCTCTCCTGGATCTATTTTCCAGGTCAGTGGTTTTTCCAATGAGATATTTCACACTGCCTTCTATTTTTTCATTTGTTTGGATCTGTTTTAAAGTATCTTGATTTCTCATAAAGTCATTAGCTTCCATTTAATCCAGTCTAATTTTGAAGGAATTATTCTCTTCAGCGAGTTTTTGAAATTCCTTTTCCATCTGGAAAATTTGGCTTTTTAAGGGATTCTTCTCTTCGTTGGCTTTTGGGCCTCTTTTGCCATTTGGGTTAGTCTATTTTTAAGGCTTTATTTTCTTCAGTTTTTTTTGGGGGGGGGTCTCCTTTAGCAGGCTATTAACCTGCTTTTCTTGATTTTCTTGTATCATTCTCATTTCTCTTCTCAATTTTCCTCCACTTCACTTACTTAATTTTCAAAATCCTTCTTAAGCTCCTTCATGGCCCGTAACCAATTCATATTTTTCCTGGAGGCTTTTGATGCAGGACTTCTGACTTCATTGTCTTCCTCCTGTTCCATGCTTTGCTCCTTTTTGTCCCCAAAAAAGGCTTCTATGGTGTTTTTGTGCTTCCTCTGCTTGCTCATATTACCAGCCAATTACTTGACTTTTGAACTCTTTGTCATGGTAGAACTCTGCTTCCAAATTGCAGAGAGCTATGTCACAAATTGCTGGAGTTTTCACAGCTTCAGAGCTATTAGGAGGGCACCCTCTCTGCAGCCCCCGCAAGCTCTGGCACACTGACCACACACCGCAGGACCACCATCCAAGATTGCAATCCAGATCCAAGCAGGTTAAAGAAAGAGCAATTACCCTCTGAATGGTCACTTGGTCCCCCTACAATCTGAAGGCCAGGAGCTCTGGAGGCAGCCATGAGGCCACAATTGCAGCCGCCATGCCTCGCCACTTCTCAACCGTGGGCAGGGGGCAGACTGCTCTCTTCTCCACCC
The DNA here is from genome assembly GCF_028583685.1 of Petaurus breviceps papuanus. NCBI lineage: Eukaryota > Metazoa > Chordata > Mammalia > Diprotodontia > Petauridae > Petaurus > Petaurus breviceps. The sequence continues at coordinate 4,271,634 of NW_027187398.1, read as the reverse complement.
ATTTCTAACAGAGTTCCCTACTGAGCTTTTACTTTCTTTTTGGCATTTATGGGTTGAGAAGTCTGGGAGCTGCCACAGTTGCTGGTGATTCAATCTCCTGAAGTCTGTTCCAGCCACTGCTGGTCCGGGCCACCCTGAGGCTAGAACCATCTGGCTCCCTTGGGACTTCCCTCCACTCCCAGCCCAGTGCGATAGTCCCTTCCTGAGGCCTGCCCGGCTGCCTTCAGCAGGAGATTTGTTTCTCTCTGTCATTTTGTGGGCTCTGTAGCACTAAAATTTGTTTAGAGTCATTTTTTTTACATGTATCGGAAGTAGAGGGAGCTGGAGCTGCTCAGAGGTCCTATTTTTACTCCACTATCTTGGCTCTACCCCAACAACTTTTCACAAGAGCAAAAGAGTATCCCTGAAAAGGAACCCAATACAACTGCAACTGAATTTTACATTACTATGTTTGAGATTTATCTTGTACCTTTTCTTTCCTCACTTCATTACTCTGTGAACACAAAATGACAATGGATCGATTTACAGCTTACATACCAGCAATATCTACTGTTCCTCACTGCTGAATTCCACTAGGCGACTGCAGTCATTGTCTGAAAGGAAAGGACCTAGCTGTGCTTCTTTCCACTGATCCCTGAAGTTAGGAAACACTGCCTTCCCAACTGTGCTAACAAGTAGGCCAAGATACTTAGCTAGAGTAGGCAAGGGAAAAGAGAATCACCCAAGGGTAGCATGAGCCTTAATAATCAACTAGCGAATATGCATCAGGCAAAACTGACCTAGTCAGAGAGAAGTTGATCCAGGCTAGAAGAATTAAGAAAATGTACCTTCTTTTTTTATAGAAGTAGGAAACTAAGGATGTAGAATGTTGTATATACTGTCAGACATAGGGAATGTCTTAGTTTTGTTGAGCTGCACTTTTTCTATTTCTTTTTAAAACTTTGTTACAAGGATTGGCTTCCTGGAAGGGGATATATTCAGAAATAAATCTGATGAAAAAGCAAAATATATAAATAAAAATAAGATTTAGACAGACGTGTTGGTACATATCTGCTGTCCCTGCTGCTGGGAAAGTGGAGGCTGGAGGATTGATTGAGTTAGGGAGTTCTGAGCTGCAGTAGGGCTAAAGTCAATCAGACATCCATACTAACCCCAGCACCATTATGGTGAGCCTCCAGTAGCAGAGGGCTATCAAGTTATCTAAGAAAGAGTGAACCACCCTAGTTCAGAAAAAGTGAAGTAACTTAAAGCTTCTATGCTAATCAGTATTGGAATGAGGCCATGAGTGGCTACTGCACTTCCAGACTGGTGGAGATGAGGAGTCTTAGATAGATCGGTAGGTAGACAGACAGACAGATAAAAAGACTTTTTAAAAAATACACATAAAAGAGGAGGCTCAGAGGAGGACCCAGATAAGTAGAGCAGTTTTGTTACTATTGTGTTAAATGTGATATACTTTAAAAATAATAATAGTAACATTTGTATAGTACTTTAAAGTTTGCAAAGGGCTATACATACGTTATCTCCTTTCACCTGTTCCTAAAAAAGGTTCATAGTTTCATATCTCTCTTCTTTTCTGTTTTTCTTTGTATATTGGAATGTTCATATTTGTTAAACTGGTAGTAGTAGTAGTAGCAGGTAGTAGTAGCAGCAGCAGCAGAAATAGTAGTAGTAGTACTGGTAGTAGTAGTAAAAAAGTAGATATAGGCAGGGCTAGACTTGGAAAAGCAGAAGCAAAGAACCCTCAAGAAGGGTGAAGGAGATGGTTTCTTTGCACTCTAGTATGATGTCTGATTATTTCCTTCTACTCCATAAATTTCATTGGGAACCACGCTTGCCCTGGATTCCCTATGTATGGCTTCTAACATACATAGGTTCTTGTTCATTTTGTATTTCCTCCTCTCTATTCAAGGAAAGGAACTGTCTTGCTTACGATACATAGGACCTGACTCTTGTGTCTGGCTCCTCTAGAACTGAAATTTTACTGCTATAGACTTGGCTACTTCTTCTGGGTGACAAAGGATGACCTAAAGCCCAGGCAAGGAATCTTTGGGATGAAGAGTAGGAAATGACTTCCTCAACAACAGTTCCCTAGAAAGGGTAAAGCAAAAAATATGATAAGAATTGGAGTACCCCGTAAGCCGTGCCAGCCAAGCCAATCTGTGGTTGGACTATGGCTATCTTAGAAAGAAGTGACCATGTTCAGTATACATGTCTTTAAGCTTAGCTGGAGTTATTGTTTACCTTTTCCTTTATTTATCCATAAAATCAGAACCATAGTGCTATAGGAAAGGGACCCTGGACATCATGCAGTCCTGCACTTTGTGGTCCATTTGAGCATCCTACTCCTCCAACTTTAAGTATCTTCTTGGGCTTCCTCTCTTTCAAATAAACAAATGAGCTTGTACATGTTTGGTGAATCTTGTTCATACCTTAGCTTTAGCTACTACCCACAATGAGTTGTTAGCCTTAGAAGCAAATAGAGCCCAGGTCTAGAGTTCTTATGCTCCATCTCCCATAGCATTTTACATAGCATAGAACATCCCCCCCCACACACTTCAGTGCTTCATTTGGGCAGCCTTTTCTTAGAGGTTATCCCTATTCTGCACCTTAGACCCCCACACCAGGCAGTTAGGTGGCACAGTGGATTAGAGGACAGGGCCAGGAGCTGGGAAGATCCATCTGACCTCAGATACTTACTAGCTGTATGACCCTGGGCAAGTCACTTAATCTTGTTTATCTCAGTTTCCTCATCTATCAAATGAGCTTCAAACAGAAATGGAAAATCATTCCAATATCTTTGCCAAGAAAACCCCAATGGGCTCACAGAGACTTGGATACAACTGAACAACATGCCACCACACCACCTCCTCCACATACACCCCCAAAATTCTTACTGTTAGTAATGAAGCTTCTCTCATCTTCCAACCTTTATTGCATTAGGGGAATAAGCACAGAACTTAGAATCAGAAGGACAGGATTTAAATTTCACTTCTCCCATTTACTAGCTACATAACCTTGGGTAGATCAGTTAACCTGCCTGGGTCTCAGTTTGCTCATCTGTAAAAAAAATAAATGAAATAATAATATCCATGTTACCTCTCCTCCCCTGCCCTCTCCTCTCCCCCCTCCCTTCCCCTCTCCCTTCCTTTCCTGCTTCACAAAATTATCTGAGGAAAGTGCATTGTAAACTATAAAATATTAGATAAATATAAGGTATTATTATAATACCAAGGTAATAGCTAATCTGATAACATTATCATACTAATGTATTAATGGGATATGGCTATAACATGTCTTCAGAATTATTTATATATATATATACATATATATATATATATATATATCTGTAATATATCCTTCCTTCCCTAATTCCTATGTGATTGAGAGGCCTTCATTTGCCATTTTGTCTTTTCCTTGATTGTTTTTTATCTATAATTTCATTGTCTAAGGGATCTCCCAATATAGATCCCCAACTACTCTTCAACTTTAGAGTCCTAGAGAGTTGTCTGGAGCACTGGAAAGTTAAGGAATTTGCCCAGAGTCACATTTCCAGTATGTGTCAGAGGTAGAACTTGAACCCAGGTCTTCCAGACTCTGAGGTTGGCTCTCTATCTCCCATGTCATACTGCTTCTCCTAAAATACATATAGCAAATAATAAAACTGTATGAGCTAGTGTAGAGGAAGTTGGCATCAGGACTCTTTGGGATGAAAAATTAATAAATCTATACCCTTTATAGTTTAAATGCATTGTGATCTCATCAATAGAGGCACTCCCTTCAACCAGGCAGATGGCAACCTATCCACTTTCTCATCCCATGCAACTCTTGTCCATGTCCTCCCATAAATCCTCTGTAGAAGATCTATGTATGTACCCAATATGCTGAAAGACCTTGCTCGAGGTCTTTTAACATTCATTGGGTACCTGTGCAGCACTCGGGCTGCCCATTTGTTATCCCTTGCTCTCAGGAGATGACTAGCCCACCTTTTCTGATCATGTTTCCTGGGTGATCTTTTAAACATTTCTTGCACAGAGTATAAAGCATATTGTCCTTTTCACAAAGTTATACTCTAAGAATACTACCCCAAAAATGGTTCCTCTCCCCTAAAAGTTTGTCATCCTCCTATCTAGTACGTTTTTCACTTTAGAGAGGAAGAAACTGACACCAAAGATTGAGCGGGGAGGGGAGGGGGGCAGTGAGAGTTTAAGGAGAAATCTTTATTCTTGCATAGAAGTGGCCAGGAGCTGTCCAGAGCTGAAGGTACTAGGAACAAGAAAGGTAGTGTTACTATCATGCCCCCAGCCTTAAAAGTATCCAAGCATACTCACCTCACAGAGAGTGGGGAATTATCTATAAGCTCCTTTTGTCCATGCTCTGACCTTATTGGATACTTGGTTTCTTTGTACTCTAGCCTGATTACTGACTATTACCTTCCTATCCCTTGAATCTCATTGGGAACCACGCTTGCCCTGGATTCCCTACATATGGCTTCTGACATACTAGGTTCTTGTTCATTTTGTATTTCTTCCTCTCTATTCAAGGAAGGGACTGTTGTGCTTACTACATAGGACCTGACTCTTGTGTCTGGCTCCTTCAGAACTGAATTTTTACTGCTACAGACTTGGCTACTTCTTCTAGCCTCTTGACAACCATCTTCCTAATCTTACTTATAGGACTCCCCTTCAAAGACTCCTCACCAACAAAACTGCCCTGGTAACTATTTCCTGTAGATTACATTCTGTTTCCTACTTTTAACCATTTGTACAAGTTTGGAATTAGCTACTTTTTCATCTCTAATAGAATTCCCCTCTTACAGCAGGCCTTTCCTGTTCTTCTGCTTGCAATTATCACCATTCTCTCTCTTGAAATTGCTTTGTATTAAGCTGTATTTACTTGACTGGGTATATGTTGTACCAATCCACCCCCCCACTCCCAGCAAAATGCAAATTACCTGAGGGCAGGGACTGTCTTTCCCCTTCTATATCCCCAGCATTAAACTAGCATTTTGAAGATAAAAGTTATTTAATAAATGTTTATTGAATAGCATATGTCATCAGATTTTTTTCTAAATTATTGATCAGTTTTGCTCATCTTTTTTTCTTTGATTCCTCTTTTTCTTAAAAAAAAAAACAGGAATGGCTTTCTAGGAACAGAGAGGAGGAGTAATAGAGGAGAAAATTTAAATGAAATCAAGACAAAAGATATCAATAAAAAATATTTTTAAAAAATTATTTTGTCATGACACCACAGCCAGAACCATGGAGGAACCTCTGCTAAAATCCATGGAATAGCAAAAGGGAGCTGCTTGCCTGAGATCATCCACAGCTGTTTAGTGGCAGAGATGGAAGGAGAACATATGTCTCCTGACTCATGCCCAGGCTCTTTCTGTCTGATAAATTCCAATCTTTTCTAAAGAACCAAAGGAAAAAAAATGTGTTTGATCACACCTTTGCCCAGAAAGCTCTAGGGGACTCTGTCACCAGCCCTGGAGTCAGGAGGACCTGAGCTTAAATCTGGTCCCAGACACTTAACACTTACTAGCTGTATGACCTTGGGCAAGTCATTTAACCCAATTGCCTTGCCTTCTCCTCTCCAAAAAGCAAAATAATAATTAATAATAATAATAATAGAGGTAGTTTGGTGGTACAGTGGACTGCATACAGTCACAAAGATCTGACTTCACATCTGGCCTCAGCTGTGTGACCCTGGACAAGTCATAACTTTCTGGGTCTCAGTTTCTGCCTTTGTAAGATGAGGGTGCTAGACTTAATGACCTCTAAAAGTTTTTTCCAGCTCTAAATCTCTGATCCTATGAAGCCAACACATGCTCTGAGAAGGCAGTTTATCCTAGCACTACTAACCTGAAACTAAATGTAATTAGGAAGGAAAAGCTTATGACAAAAAAATTCTATCTTTATAACCTCTCTCACAAATACCTCCTTTCTCTCCTCTGACACTGCTCCCACAGTGATGTAGGCTCTTGTCTCTTCAGACCTGGATTATTGCAATAACCTGCCTCAAGTCTCTCCCCACTCCAGGCCATACTGCATTTGGATGTCAAACTGATCATCCTAAAGTATGCATCTCACAATATCCTGCCTCCCCCATTTTAATAAGTTCCAGTGGTCCCCTGTCACCTCCAAGACCAAATATAAAATTCTCTGTTGGGCATTCAAAACCCTTCATAACCTACTCTTTCTTCCAGTTTTCTTCTACCTTGCTCCTTTCCCATGGACTCTACAATCCAGTGACATTGATCTCCTTGATATCCCTTACTCTACACCCTCCATCTTTTGACTCAATACATTTTCATAGCCTGTCCCCCAAACCTGGAATGCTCCCCCTTTTCACCTCTGTCTCTTGGCTTTCCTGGCTTCCTGCAAGTCACAGCTAAAATCCCACCTTCTATGAAGAGCCTTTCCTGATCCCCCTTAATGGTAGAGCCCTCCCTCTATGAATTATCTCCAATTTATCTTTTGCCTCAGTTTCCTCCTTTGTAAAATGAGTTGGAGAAGAAAATGGCAAACCACTCTAGTATCTTTGCCAAGAAGATCCTAAATGGGACCATGAAAAGTCTAACATGGATGAAACAACTAAACAACAAAAAAATCATGCTTGTTCATGTTGTTTGCATGCTGTCTCTCCCTTTAGACTATGAGCTCCTTGAAGGCAGGGACTGTATTTCGTCTTTTTTTATATTCCCAGCCATTAACACAATATCTGGCACATAGCAGAAGCCTCATAGACACTTGTTGATTTGGCTTGACTTTTACATATTCCATAAACAAATAGGAATCGTTTTTAGAGTATTCTCTTTTTTCAGTTTTCCAGCTCATTCTTTCTCATTTCATTACTTTAGAAAATGGAGGGTTAACTGTCAGATTCCCCATCTTCCCAGAAGGTACTAGGGCAACCAGGGCCAGCACTAAGGAATCAGTCACAAGTGTTGTATTCATCTGTTCTCTGGACTAGGATTCAGAGAAGCCTCTGGCATTTCAGGAATTGGATCTTCTCTTGGGTTTCCTCTTATGTATTTGATTTTTCCCTTCTGCCACCTCTCCTGAGACCATAGCCTGTTGGTCAGCAGGACTGTCATTAGATCACAGATTTTGACCTGGAAGGGACCTCAGAAACCATCTAGGTCACCCCTTCCTTTTCACACTGGCTAAGATCACTCAAATAGCAAGGCTCATGTAGAGCTGGAAGGGACCTTAGAATCTATCTACTGCAACCCCTTCATTTCACAGATGAGGAAACTGAGGCCAAGAGGGGTGAATTGTGTTTCCCAAAGTCAAGTAAGTAGTAACATCATAGACTTACAGATTTAGAGTTGATCATAATTTTAGAATCTATCAAAAGGATTTATATGTGTGTGTTCCACTTATCATTTAATAGTACTTTATTTTTTCCAATTACATGTAAAGATAGTTTTCAACATTCATTTTTGTAAGATTTTGAGTCCCAAATTTTTCTTCCTCCTTCCCTTCCCTCCCCCCTCCCCAAGACAGCAAGCAATCCGATACAGGTTATACATGTTAAATATTTCCAACATTAGGCATGTTGTTAAAAAAGAATCAGAACAAAAGGGAAAATCAACAAGAAAGAGAAAAAAGAGAGAGAGAAAATAGTATGTTTCAATCTACATTCGGACTCTATAGTTCTTTCTCTGTATATGGATAGCATTTTCCATCATATCTTAACCTAGAGAAAAACTTCAAGAAGTTCATGAACTTGAATGGAGATAAAATTATACCTTTATTTCAGTAAGATTTGTTCCCCCTTGTAATCTATATATTTTATTTCTTAAATTTTGAAACATTATTCTGAGAAGGGGTCCATAAACTTCACTAGATTGCCAAAGGGATTCATGACACAAAAACCTTTTAAAACTCTTGATATAGTCTAGTTCCTTTATTTTACAGGTGAGGAAACTGAGGCCCAGAAAAGTTAAGTGACTTGACTAAGCTAAGGCAAGCAGCAAAACCATCAGATCATCAATTTGAAGTTGGAATGTACCTTAGAGGCTACCTAATTCAACTTCTTCATTTTTCAGAAAAGGAAACTAAGACCCAGGGGTTAAATGGCTTTCTCAGAGTAACACAGGTAGTAATGTCAGAGGCAGGCTTCAAACCTAGGTATCCTGATTCCAGACCACTGGTCCAAAGAAAGCTCTGGTGCTGTCACTTGAATTCAAAACAGCAGAGGGGACCCACCTGTCCTATTGAAAAAAAAGTCTATTAGGAAGACTGCTGAGTGTTCCTGAAGTTCTGTCTTTCCTCTAGAACTGTCATCATCTTTGTTAAGGAAGAGGTGCTGCTGACCTTTATGCCCAAGGACAGGGCAATGTCCCCCAATCCTGATTTCAGCATTTTGTGCAAGCCATGTTTCTCCCTTCCCTCTATTTCTCCCTTCTTTTTTTTTTAAAGTAATTGGGGTTAAGTAACTTGCTCAAGGTTACATGGCCAGTTATTTCTGGGTGTAGTGCTGAGTATCTGAGCCCGGATTTGATCCAGGTCATCCCGACACTGGAGCCGGTGCTCTTACTCGCTGAGCCACCTGGTCACCCCGAAGCAATTGGGGTTAAGTAACTTGCTCAAGGTTACACGGCCAGGTGTTTCTGGGTGGGTGCTAAGTGTCTGAGCCCGGGATTCGATCTCCAGGTCTTCTCAACACTGGAGTCGGTGCTCTTACTCGCTGTGCTACCTGGCCGCCCCCTCTCCCTTCTTTCTATCAGCCACTTCTGAGACTTTTCTCTCTGTCATGGCTAATCACACATCACATATACACTTCTCCCTTGGGCTGCTTCCTTCTTTCCTTCCTTCCTTCCTTCCTTCCTTCCTTCCTTCCTTCCTTCCTTCCTTCCTCCCTTCCTTCTTTCTTCTCTTGATGTATCGCTCTCTTCTCTCAGTGTGTGTGTGTGTGTGTGTGTGTGTATGTGTGTGTGTGTGTGTAATAAGCTCTGAAAACTCAGACAATTCAATTGTAGATTGCATTTGTTTCGTCTTCATTTGGAATTAGGAACTTTCAAGTTTAGTAGGAAGTGGGGGGATGAAGGAAGGCAACAGAGATCATATCAGAGGAAATGGAAAACAGTGTTTGGGGTCTAGGATCAGGACAAGGGTGATCATGAGGTTCTTCCTACTGCAACAAAAGACAGTTCTTGATGTTCTTTTTTTTTTTTTTTTAGTTTTCAACATTCACTCTTATAAGATTTTGAGTTCTAAATTTTTCCCCCTCCCTCTCCGACCCCCTCCCCAAGACAGCATGCAATCTGATACAGGCTATACATGTACTATCATATTTCCACATTAGTCATATTGTGAAAGAAGAATCAAAACAAAATGTTAAAACCATGAGAAAGAAAAAAGAGAGAAAATAGTGTGCTTCAATATGCATTCAGATTCCATAGTTCTTTCTCAGGAAGTGGGTAGCATTTTCCATCATGAGTCTTTTGGAATTGTCTTAGATCATTGTATTGATGAGAACAGATAAGTCTATCAAAGTTATGGCTATCCCCTCAATTTCCGATACTTTGCCGCCACAAAAAGAGCTACTATAACTATTTTTGTACATGTATATCCCTCTCCCTTTTTATGATCTCTTTGGGATAAAGCCCAAGTGTTGGTATTGAAGGATCAAAGGGTGGTTCTTGGTGTTGTGAAGAATGTCAGATACTTCTAGGCAGAATGATATAATGGAGAGTAGGTTATGTTTGGAATACAGAGAGACAAGTTCAAATCCTTTCTCTGATTAGCAGTATGACTGAGCAAAATGAGATGACTTTTTTGTCTATAAGGTGGGAAATAGTGCTTATAGTATTTCATAGAGCAGTTGTGAAAATCATAGAAAAAATGTAGACAACAGAAAATGTGTCAGCTTTTAAGTCAGCTGTTTTTACATTGGCAGTGATTACATCTGCTCACTGAAGGCTCTAATCCTTCATCTAGTCTAACTAGTCAAATCTTATTTTACAGAGAAGGACACTGAGGCCTCAGTAAGAACAGTGACTTGCTCAAGTTTACATAATTCAACTCAACAAGCATTAATTGTGCTTCTACTATGATGGACTCAGGATACAAAGATATGGGCATGGCCATGATATGGAGTCATCTTGCTTGACTATGCATATTTGTTATATGTTGTTTTCCTTTCTGTCTTTAATGGGGGAGGAAGGGGTCAGTAATAGTGATTTCAATAGAAGAGGATTATTGGGGAAAAATAAATGAATGGAAGAGAATAGAGGGAATTTCAAAAGAAAGCACAGATAAACAGGATAGAGTTTAAAATAATGTATAGAATTTAGTATATATTTTTCTAAAACACAAGCGAGATGACATGTAGACTCATGATTCCATATTCAATCCTCTTTTTATGCTGTGCTCTGTATATGGGAAAATGCTCACTTTTTGTGTGTTGAAGTTCAAAATAAAATTAAAAGGAAATTTGGCATCTACTGTGTGGCAGGCACTGAAGTACTAAATACTGAAGATGCAGATACAAAAATGAAATCGTTCCTGCCCTCGAGGAGTTCATAATCGTTTGGAGGAGCTTATGTTATACAGGGGAAAAAAAAGCAAAAGGTATTGGACGACTTGAACTCAGTCCCTCAGACGCCAAATCCTCTGCTCTTGGAATTTAACCCCTTTGGCCCATAGTTCATGAAAGAATCCAGGTGATACTTAATTAGTACCTTGGTGGTTTTTTTACTTTAATTTTGGTCACTCCATTGGAATAAACAGTATGTCATACATTCATAGATTCACAGGTGAGAGGGACCTCAGAGATCCAGTAGGAATCTTACACTAGGAAGCTTGCAAGGGCTATTCATACTTCTCTAAAACATTACAATCTGTGACATCATTTTGCATAATGACAGGAGGCAGCTAGATGGCAGGGTGGATAGACTGCTAGACCTGAAGTCAGGAAAACCTGAATTCAAATCCAGCTTCTCCTTGCCTTAGTTTCCTTATCTGTAAAATGGGGATAATAATAGCACCTACCTCCCAGAGTTGTTGTGAGGACCAAATGAGATAATCATTTTGAAGAGCTCAGTACAAAGTCTGGAACATAGTAAGTACTATATAAATGTTATTATTATGATTGTATGTTATAAAATTCTATTCTTCCCCCCATCATGATTAGACCCTTAAGTTATACCTCCAGTCTGAGAATAAGAAAGAGAGGCAATAATCTGGATCTGGACATGATTTGAGTCTATTTTCGATTCCTCAGAGTCTCATTTGTTCCTTTCTACCCAGGACCTGAGTTCGAATCCTTTTTCACTACTTGGTCTGGATGTGACCTTGGATAAATTGATTCATCTCTCTTGGCCTCAGTTCCTTCCTATATAAAAGAAGAAGGTTGATTTGGTATCCTGGATAGAGTGCTGGGCTTGGGGTCTAGAAAACCCTGGCTGGAATCTCACTTCAGACATTTAATATCTGTGTGACTGTGGAAAGGCCACTTCTCCTTTCTGGGTCTCAGTTTCCTCATCTCTAAAAGGAAGACTCACTGACCTTTAACATCCCTTCTGGGGCAAAATTTGTGATCTTATAATCATATGACTTCTCAGGTTCTTCCTAGCACTAAATCTATGCCACTGTAACCCACCCTGCCTGAAATACCTGAAATCCTATAATCAGATGTATTTTTTCAGTTCTGTTCCATGTTAAAATGCAAATCCATTTCTGTCCTTGTTCCTTCTTCTGCTGCTCCTGTCTCCTCCCCCTCTTCCTTTATCAGACATTCACACTTCAGTGCAAGTGAGTTTATCAGATCTTTTTCCTAGCTTAGATTTTAATAGAGGAGGAAAAGGGAGAGAGGAGGACCATAAGGAGGAATTTTTGTGCCAAGAGCTTGTAACAAAAAGTGCCCTTAGTTGGGGGTAGATTGGGACACTACCTCATGACAAGGAAATACCATGTTTAACCACATAATCATTGTGCCTTGAGTGGGATAATTTTTTCCAGCCCAAAATTTATTTGCATCATTTCATCGCGAAATCATCACATGGCATAATTCTGTTTGTCATGCTGCTTAAAAGGTAAGCAAAGCAGCAATGTATTTCACCAGTGGCATATGGATCAATGCATTTATCTCACACATTGCAAGCCATGAGCCTAGAATTTTCAGCACACACTCACTGTCAGCGTACTTCTGAAAGTCAACTTGCTGTAGTTTGTTTAGAGCACTGCAGTACTAAGGATATTGTCACTCAATCCAATGAAGAGCTGTAGGCACAAGGGGAGTGGGTGGGCGGGCAGGCAAATCTACCATGAGTAAATCACATGATATAGTAAAACTTGCATCTTCTCAATTTTAACATATATTCACAAGTATTCTGTGCATCTTTTTTTTTTAAAGCAATCGGGGTTAAGTAACTTGCTCAAGGTTACACGGCCAGTTATTTCTGGGTGTGGTACTGAGTATCCGAGCCCAGATTTGATTCAGGTCATCCCGACACTAGAGCCGGTGCTCTTACTCACTGAGCCACCTGGCCGCCCCTAAACAATTGGGGTTAAGTAACTTGCTCAAGGTTACACGGCCAGGTGTTTCTGGGTGGGTGCTAAAGTGTCTGAGCCCGGGATTCAATCTCCAGGTCTTCTCAACACTGGAGCCAATGCTCTTACTCGCTGTGCTACCTGGCCGCCCCTATTCTGTGCATCTTAATCTTACACCAAAGACAATTTAGTAATAAATGATTTTTAAGTAATACCAGCACAATTTTTTTAAGCTTCACACAACGGTCACACCCCACATTTTTGCAAAAAAAAAATTGCATAAAATCTGCAAAGATCATGTGGTGAAATATGGCAGACATCTGCTTAAGAGTACATAGGGTATGGGGCGTCCAGGTGGCTCAGCGAGTAAGAGCACCGGCTCCAGTGTCGGGATGACCTGGATCAAATCTGGGCTCAAATACTCAGCACCACACCCAGAAATGACTGGCCGTGTAACCTTAAGCAAGTTACTTAACCCAGATTGCTTAAAAAAAAAAAAAAAAGAGCACATAGGGCAGGACAAGCACTTATCCTAGTTCACAACCTGGTAGTTTCCTACTTTTTCAAATGTTATTTTTACTTAGGTACAAAGCTTCATTGTTTCCAAGTGCCAAAGGACTGCAAATGTCATTTTCATTGCCCTGGTACAAAGCTCCAGTCACTCTGCCCTAGTTACAGATCTGAGAAGGCACATGAGAACACCAAGTACTGGTGAGCAGGATGTAAAAACAGAATCAAGGGAGAGGAGTGTCAGAGATGAAAGGAAATTTCCCAGAAAGAGAAGGTTGGAGTGATATTGTCAATATTATTTTGCCAAGGGTTGGCCCTATTTCTTCCTGTAATATAGTCAAGCAGATAAGAGCTGGACTCATTAACTTAGGAGTCTCTGTTTACTGGTCCAGAATAGGAGGTGGATCTCTGACTAAGAAGATAGGAGGGACAAATGAGAAGAAGGTAGGTTTCAAGGGGGAGCTTCCCAGTCATTCTGCTCACATGCTTCCACTCAATGCTTCCACAATACTCTTGAATTAAAATGATTCTAGGTGTGGGGGGTGGGGGGAGGTAGTGTGGGGGTTGGGTCCTGACAGACAAAAACAAAGGTTCTCTCTCCCACCCTTTTGCCTGTTCCCTCCATGCACTGGAATAAAACTAGTAGTTGAAGGGGTGGGGGTGGGGGGTGAAGAGCAGGGAGGAGAGAAGAGGGGCAGGCAGCCTCTGGCTAACCTTCCAACGATGAAATGTGGCCATTTACCTTCACGCTTGACTGCCAGGACCTAAATCATTGTCTCAGCTCCCCAAGCTCAAGGTTCCTCTCCCAGCCTCCAACAAAGCTGCCCAGTACTCAGTTCTTTCAGCCTAGATCTGCTCCCTTATCAACTCCACCAGTATGAGCCATGTAGGAAAACATCCCTGTGCTAAGCTGGTATTCCCGTCACCCCACACAGGAGCTAGAGGGCATCTAAGACTATAGGGAAAGGGTAAGAAAAGGAGGTGCTGCCACCAGAGAGGTCTAGGATCCTGGGGTCAGAGCTACCAAAGAGCTAGAAACACTTCAAGAATCAAGCAGAATGCACAGCCTTACTTTCCTTCCTTCTTTCCTTCCTTCCTTCCTTCCTTCTTTCTTTCCTCTTTTTCTTCCTCCTTTTCCTCCTTCTCATCTACCACATTTTCAGCCATAAGGAAGAGAGGAAGAAATGTTTACAAACTGGGAGAGAGAGAAAAAAAAAGAAAGAAGGATTAAGAGAGAGGAGAACATATAAGACATTGGGCAGGCAGAATCCTACACCACACCAGGCTGTCACTGATCACCTACTATGTGCCAGGTATTGTTAGGTTCTGGGTGCTGAGTGGTGGGGGATGTGGAGAAGTGAGAAGAGCAGAGCATAAACCATAGAATTCCCCCTGCCCCTCCATTACTACCAAGACTGGCCTCTTGGTTCTAGATATTTTTTTCTGGACTTCCTGTGGTCCAGAAATGGGTTGGCTCCAGCTTGAGAGGGATCAAAAGATCCAAGGGGTTCACTAGTGCAATACCTCATCCTAAATAATAAATGTGATTATAAATGGTTACTTAAGGGTTCGTTTTAGGATGTAGGCATGCCCCTCTCCCTACTGAAGCTGGCTAGATAATGATGGAGAGCCTAGATTGAGTGCTGGCTACCCCTGGAGAGAGATCGCAAGATAGGAGGTGACCAGAGTAGCCCCTTTAATCTAAATTAGCCATACCTGGGAAATATTCCTGTTTATAGCCATCATGATCTTCCCTATCTCTCATCTCTGAATAGGTTCCCCCCCTCCTCCATCAGCCTGGGTCACCATCTCCCCTACTCTCACCTGAATTCCTCCTCCTCATTCCAAACTGCTCCATATTCACCTCTTTCAGGAAGCCATCTCAGACTAACCCCTGGGGACTGAAGTCACTCCATTGCTCTAGGTCCCTTCAGCCCTTATGTACACAGTTTGCACTGTATTCATTTGCATTTTTCATGTATCATTTATCTGTGTTTTATGTCTGTTTGCTCTGTGGGGGTCCCATGTCCTCCATTACACTCAGAACTCTTTGATGTCAAGGACTGTCTTCCAAGAGCAAAGGACTGTGTCTCTGGGAGCTCCCTTACAGCAGAGACTTTGTCCCCTCATCAGAACAGGGAATAGAGCAGTTCCCTAAAAGTAAGGAGACATGTCTCCCCTGCCCATCTTCTATTTCAACATACCTGAAGTTCTACTCTCTTTGCCCCACAGTGTGGTACAGCAGGAAAAGTACTAGACTTGGAGTCTAGAGGACTTGAGTTTGAATCCTGCCTCTGCCATTTACTATAAGACTTTGGAAAGGTCATTTTACTTCTCTAGGCCTCAGTTTCCCCATCTGTAAAATGAGAGGGTTAGATTAAGCATTACAGTGAATAGAGGACTTCTCTTAGACTTAAGAAAACCCAAATTCAAATTCTTCCTTGAACATGTAATAGTTTTAGGACAATGGGAAAGTCTTAACTTTCTCAGCCTCAGTTTCCTCATCTGTACAATTAGGAGCTTGGACTTGTGGGTCTATCCAGCTCTAGATCTATAATTAGATAACCTCTAAGGTCTTTTCTACCTTGAAATCTAAGATCAGATGGTCCTATGACTAGATGACCTAGAAGTTCTAAATCTGTGATCCTATTTTCTCCAAGCAAAAGGCAAGGCTGTCCTGCTCTGCCTCTTCCTGTAACAGCCTTCATCTCCAATCAAGATTCTAGAGAAGAGGTATTAAGGTAACTGATGTGCACCCTTTCCACAGCAGATTTAGGAGGAAAAGAACTTAGCCGTTGTCTAATCCAACTCCTTCTTTTTATAGCAGAGGAAACTGAGTTCTATGGAGGGAGATTGACTTTCCCAAGGTCATGTAGCAATTCTCAGATCTGAACCCAGACCCTCAAGACTCCACACAACCAATGACTCCATAATGGGGATGGGGGACAGGGACTTCATCTCCTCTGCCATCCCCACATCCCATTGTTCTAGGCTGGCTCCAAGGAGTCTTGGCAATTTTGAATCTTGTAGCTCTCCCTGACCTCAAGTTAGGGACCCAAGGTGGGAGAGGGCACTTCCTTAAAAAAAAAATATCACATACTCCAAGCAAATGGGCAGTGGCCAACACCATCATCTCCTTCATTAGGAGGCGGGAACCGAAAGGAGTTAAATGTATTAAGCAATTTACAATTAATATAGAAGTCATTCCAGAGATAGCTACTAGAGAGAGTACAACAGGGCAATTAACCCACTAATACACTAGGCTATTACATCGCTATGTCTCTTATTTTAGCCTGAGGCGATTTGAAACGCATTGGATTAGAGGATATTACAGGAGATAGCATGAAAAATAGCTTAATGTAATGAGCCGTCCCGTGATGTCTGCTATTAAAGATGATTTGCAGTTGAAAACTACAGCCTACCGTAGTTCAGCCATTTAGGGACCAGGGGGTGGGGGCTGGGGCAGTGGTGCTTAACCCTTCCCTGGATGGTGGAACCCCCAGCCCCCCATCTCCCCGGGGGCCCCCTATCCCTCCAGCCCAAGATTATCAAGTGCATCTTATTCTTCCACGATGGCATCTCTGGGAGATTGGAGATTGGTGCCTGAGGTTGATAAAGAACCAGTAATCTGCTAATAACCTTTAAAAATAGATTCCCCCAGAGAGTTCAGACTAATGTGCTGAGGCTGGGGAGGGAGATTTGATTGGCAATGCTTCGCCACTGTGGAGAGAGTCATAGGATGGAGGGGGGAAGAACTACAGATATCTCTGGGTGGGGCTGAATCCTCTCCAACACACACACAAATACACACATACACACACACAGCCCCAC
>NW_027187398.1:4242706-4249790 GCF_028583685.1 Petaurus breviceps papuanus | reverse complement strand
GGGAGAGTTGGGGAGAATAGAGGATGGGTTATGGGGGGCGGGTGAGAAATAGTCTCTGTGCCCTCCCCTCCAGAAGAAATTTTAATAGTCTGGGGTTCCCATGTGTCCTTCTAATTTAAAAAAAAAAATCTCTATTTAAATGCAAATTTGTCCTGGAGTTGGGGGGGTGGGGAGGGAGCAGTAGGGAAAGGAGCTTTCAAATGGCTGATAGCTGCCTCACCACCTCCCAATCCCATCCCCACCCCCATGGTAAACCACGTTGACCCTGGTTTGGTGGTGCTGGGGGTGTCCACAGACGAGCCTTGGGGGTGGGAAAGTGTTCTGCTCTTTGTTAACCTCTTCCCTCATCAGAAGCCCCAAAGTCCTCCCCTCCTCAAGCCTATGTTAGTCTCTTTGGGGGTGTTTCTGTACAAACCCAGCCTGACCCCTCCCCTCATCATGGGAACAGGGGTGGGGGGAGTGGGAGGTCTTCTTAAATACCACAGCCACATTGCCATCTGGACAGGGAGTATCTGTGGCATCCCTTTCCTTCTTCCCGTGGTCCAGCCCTCTCACCTCACCCCTATCCCAGGAGAGTCGGGGAGCAGTGGAAAAGGAGGGGCTGAGGATAAAGCTGAATGAGACCGTGGGGTCCACTCTGGCCCTCCCTCTGTTAAAAGAGGGAGAAGACCTGGAGTGGGGGAGGAGACGGATTTTAAGCCAGTCCTGCCGACAAATTGAAAACCAGAGTCTAGCTCTAGGAGGAATATAGAGATAGAAACCCAAGGTTTCCCCGTCCTTTCCCCAGCTCCTTGATTACTGGTGGTCTCCACGCCACAGCTGCATTGGGCTAAGTGGGAGAAGCAGGAGACAGTGAGTAGCTACACGATGTAGTTTGTGAACGTGTGCTCTGGAGAGTTGGTCCCCCCCACAACTGACTCCCTGTTTGGGGGATAGAGATACATAAAACTCTGCTCTCCTCACCCCTCCATTCCCTCCCCCTCCTCCCCACAAATGTAGGTGCAGCATCAAATTATTCACCCATGCACTTACACACCCTTCCCATCTCCATCGCCCATCTCTCTCCCTCTCACTCCGGCCTCTCCAAGCCAATTACCACTGGGGACAATTATCTGAGTTATTAGCCCTCCCTTCAAGAGTTCTTCACTGTCATTAACTCAGGGGGGGCAAGGTTGCCCCTGGTTACCCCACAATACCCCCTCTACCCTTAGTTAAGGGTGTTCATGGGAGCAGAGAACAGTAGAGACACTATAGACACACAACACACACACACACACACACACACACACACACACCCCGAACTTGAGACTTCAGCTTTTGAGAAAAGTGAGCCAGGCCCATGATCCCAAGAGAAGAGCTAAGCTCAGGTTTCCTACTCCCCCACTCTCTTTTCCTCTATTACTCTCTTTCTTCTCCCCTCCCCTCTCCTCCTTTCTCTACTTTCTTTCCTTCCTTCTTCTTGCTTCAGGGCCCTATTTTCTCTCTCCTTGCTCTTACAGTAGTGTAGATGTAGAACTAGAAGGGGTATCAGGCCACGCAGTCCAATCCCCTCATTTTAGGCCCAAAGTACCACAGGAGGCAAGGAATCCTCATCTCTCACTCTCATTCATTCATTTACTTATTTATAAACTCTAGTCAGGATTTATTATTATTATTCTTTTGCCTTTTGGAGGGGGGAAGGCAGGGCAATTGGGGTTAAGTGATTTGCCCAGTCACACGGCTAGGAAGTGTTCAGGTCACATTTGAACTCAGGTCCTCCTAATTCCAGGGCTGGTGCTCTATTTACTTTGACACCTAGCCACCCTGCTAACCAGGATTTAGCAGCTAGCTATGTGGCGACATAGTGCACAGAGTGTCAGACCCGGAGTCAGGAAGACACATTTTCCTGAATTCAGATCCTGCCTCAGACATTACTAGCTGTGACCCTGGGCAAGTCACTTAACCCTGTTGGTCTCAGTTTCCTTATCTGTCAAATGAGCTGGAGAAGGAAATGGCAAACCACTCCAGTATCTTTGCCAAGAAAACTCCAAACGGGGTCACAAAGAGTTAGAGAATTCAATGAGGGAGACAACATGCAACAAAATGCAAAGCAAGCTCTATACAGGATAAATATGAAATAACAAAAAAGAGGGAAAGTACTGGGATTAAGAGGGGTTAGGCAAGGCTTCCTATAGAAGGTAGGATTTCAGTTAAAGAAAGCCAGAGGAGATCATTAGTCTGAGCAGAGAAGGGCATGAGAAGCATGTTTTCAAGTGTGTAACATAAAATACATAGGATAACAAAGGAAATGAATTCTACTGAAATATTGTTAACAATATTTTGTTAAATTTTTTAAGTTTACAGGCCCCAAGTTAAGAACCCCTGCTTCCAAGATCCTTTCCAGCTCTTAAATCTACAGGTACTCATTATTCTCCATACCCAAAAATACATATTTTTGAGAGCAAAAATACCTTCCCTCTCCAATTTTTATCACTGCCCCACCCACCCCTCTGTCCAAGAACTACCAGGACCATAGCTGTAGGGAAACTTAGAGGCCAATCAGGCACACAGAGGCATTATACAGATAAGGAAACTGAGGCCCAGAGAAGTTAATTGACTTAGGGTAATGAATGTCTGAGACAAGATTTGAACCTAGGTTTCCCTGACTCTCAGTATAGCACCCTACCCCATTAAGTCACAGTGGTTCTCAGGAAAGTCCAAAGAAGACCTTGGTGGTCACATGTGCTGCCCCTTCTCAGCCTCCTTTAACCCTCTATCTTACAAAGCTCCCAGGACAATGAGCAAAACAATTAGCTGAAATAGACTGGGAATCCCCAAAGGAAAACCTTTTTTAGATATGATATTACAATCTTGCCTCTGCTAAGAGGAAATAAAGTTTATTATAAAGCACATTTTCTTTTAATTTAATTATGTATTCTTTTGTTCTGAAAGAAGGGGGGGGGGCCTGACCCTGCCAGGGTGGGAGTGGGACAGGGCCTGGATGTTTAAATCAGCCCCATTTCATTTTCAATGTACTTACCCATCACCAGGGGCAAATTGAATTAAATGAGTAGGTGTCTGTGGAAGTTCTAGAGATGTGTCAGAGCCAGATTTATCTCTGAATTCCCCATAAAACACTGTCTACTACAGTGTTGGCTGGAGAGCCAGGGAGGGGAGGGGACAGTTGTCTTTCAGAGAATGTTTCCTGCCCCAATCTCTCCCCTCCCATCCACCTCTCCCCCACCCCTGCCCCCACCTACACATACACTTTGTCTAACACCCTCTATTTCTCACTAGGCAACCTGGCTTGGAGAGAGGAGGCTCATGACAGGTCTAATAATCTCCTAACCACTACCCCCCCCACCCCCGCAACAAACACACATCCATGATAAGGCCCGAAGGGGCTTCTAGAGATCAGGCCTTGCCTAACACTTAACTCACCCAGCAGGGAGAGGTCTAGAGCTGAGGTGAAGGGCTTCAGTGAAATGCCTTCCTAGGAAAATGGTGAAACCAAAAGGAAATGAAAGGGTGGGAACTAGGCCCAGAGAATGCCACACTTTGTTGTTATTCAGTTGTGTCTGGCCCTATTTGGGGTTTCCTTGGCAAAAATACTAGAGTGGTTTGCCATTTCCTTCTCAAGCTCATTTTACAGATGAGGAAACTGAGGCAAACAGGTTTAAGTGACTTGTCCAGGGTCACACAGCCAGTAAGCGTCTGAGGGCAGATTTGAACTCAGGAAGACGAGTCTTCCTGACCCCAGGTCTGCTGTTCTATCCACAACATCACTTAGCTGATTGAGTTTGCTCATCTTTAAAATGGGGGGAGAGGGAGAAGAGATTAGATGATAAATTCTAAGGTCCCTTCCAACCCTCAATCTAATAAAACGGGGAGATGGGCCAGTAAAGATTGTTAGTGTCACAGACAGATTATCTCACACACATATACACTTGCTTCGCTCAACTCTTCAAGGGGAGTAAGCCTTGAAGGAAGTATCTTGTTCCTCCCCTTCTGTCTCTGGGTAGCCCTGCCCCTCTCTGAAGCTGCTAGGTCAATGGGGAATCTTCCTCAGTCTCCCAGGATCAGAAGGAAGGCTGGTACAAAGGTGGGAAAGGTCATGGTACAATAGTCAGGGTACCAAAAGATCCCTCTTTTTGGAACCAGCAAGAGGATATTGGTGGTGAGGAGCTAACTTGACTTGTAACATTACACAGGAAAAAAAAAGTCAGAAAACAGAGGTGGTTGATTAAGAGGTCATCAGATCATCAGATTTGTAGCTGGAAGGTACCTTAGTGGTCCTCTATTCAAAGATGCAGACTTTTAGAGCTAGGATAGTCCCTAGGGCTCGATTAATGTAATCCCTTTATGTTACAGGTAAGGACACTGAAATTCAGAGAGAGGAAGAACCTAACAAAAGGCCATATAGTTAGTAAGTTGTTAAATACAAGAGTGATGATTCCAAATTTATTATCTTTTCCACAATACCATATTTGGCAACTAGGTGGTGCAATGGCTAGAATTTCAGGCCTGGAGACAGAAACACTTCTTCCTTCGTTCAAATCTAGGCACAGATACTTACTAACTGTGTGACCCTGGGCAAGTCACTTAACCCTGTCGGCCTCAGTTTCCTGTAAAATGAGCAGGAGAAGGAAATGGCAAACCACTCCGGTATCTTTACCAAGAAAACCCGAAATGGGATCACGAAGAGTCAAAAAATAATTGAAAAGAAAGATCATATTTAATTTTATTTAATTTAAGCTCCTCATTTATAATAAAACAGGTTTAGAGATGTAAATCAAACAGGTAACAAGTAGCAGAGGAGGAATTCAAACCCAGGTCTCCTGACACTAGGTCCAGACAGCACATATCGCCTTTCAGAATCCACTGAGGAAGTGGTCGTTCAGAATGGGGCAGTTTAGAGGTCTCAGGGTTGTTATTGACAACAGAATCCCTGTAGTAGAGTGTATACTTGCCCAGCATTCTAGTTTTATTGGCCAGAGGTTGGGAAAATAATCAGTGGTCCATGATGATGATACACGTTTATATAGGTTTACAAAGCACTTTATTCAAGCTACCTACATGAGTATTATCTCTGTTTTATAGATGAGAAAATTGAGTCTCAGAAGACACTAAGCAACTCCCCCAGGGTCAGACAGCCAGTAGCTGTTGGAGCCAAGACTGGAATCCGAGTCTCTCCTGACTACTCTTCCTATAATGATCTTGCTTTGATGATTTTCATAACATACTATAAGAGACTGCCCTTATCTATTAAGCTTGATGTATCAGACTTGAACCTTATCACTCATTTTCCCCATCTCATTTCCCCTTCCCAGCTTCCCAGAGGCTTTAGATCCCCAGGTACCCATTGGTACAACTAAGGCAGTAGGGGAAAGAGAAACACATATTTGGAGCTGACAGGCTGAGATTGAAATTCTGGCTCTGCCCCTTTTTGACTAACTATGGGCTTTATCTGTAAAATGAATGAATTGGACTAAGGGCCTTCCTAGCTCTAAATCCAATGAAAATTCTCCCTTCCCCCTCCCCCTAAAATGATATTATATTACACTTGACACATAAGGTCTCCTGTGTGCAGAGTCCTGGAATTAAAAAATGCAAAATGACATAGTTCTGTCCTAGGGTTATGTTAAGGTAATGTTAAGGGAATTTGAAGATCTTCCCTGCCCCTTAATAGGCCCAGCCCACAGCTTGAGTCACATGGAGCCCATGGTGGGAGGAACTTGTGGAGCAGGAAGGGTGAAGCTGGGAGAGAGGCAGAGCAGCTAATGTGAGTGAGAGAGGGAAGAGTTTTGCCTAGGGGAGCTTGTTTGTGGGGAGGCCTATCAGAGGGAAGGCTTGGGGATGTTAGCACTCCCTGGACTGGTGATATATATAAACTTCTTTGTTACCATGGTGGAATTGGCTTTCTGGTACCTGAATAAATATCTTGGTTTTGTCTTTGAGGAAGAGAGTTGATTATATTTTACAATTCTTTCCTGGAAATACATCTGCATATTCATAGGTGCTGCTGTGGGTATTGCATTGGCAATACAGGTAGCTTGCAGTTTACTGGAGGAAGGTTGAGACATGACCCTAAATTACTATAATATAAATTAGAATATGGTTAGTGTTATCAGTGTTATGATCTGCTTCAAGAAGGATGAATTCTCCTTCTAGCCAACATAATAGGGAGGCATCTTGAAGGAGGGAATGCTTGAACTAAGCTGGGAAAGGAAGAATCTCAACAAGTGGAGGATGTGGGGAGGGGAGAAGCAGAGGGAGGCATCCATTCCGGGCACAAAGAATGAAGAAGGCAGAACAGGAAGAGGTGAGGGAGGCCAACAGTCCGATTTATCTAGAGTTGAGAGTACACGAAGGGGAGTGGTGAGAGATGAAACTGAATGTCCATTGGAGTCATATTATGAAGGGCTTGGTACACCGTAGGTGCTTAATAAATGCTTGTTGACTGACTGACTTTCTGTTTGTATAAAACTCAGTAGGCAATTAGGGAGCCATTGAAGAGTTTTGAGTGGAGGAAGAAAGTGACCAGACTCCACATAAGGACGATTATGTAGGCAATAGTGTGAGGGATGGATTAGAGATGAGAGACTGGACACAGGGAGACCAGTAAAGAGTCTAGCATCATCATTGTTATGGGTTACAGTGACAAAGACCCCATCTGTGTAGGCCACTGTAGAGCACAAAACAAATTATGTGGATTTACTGAGAGAGTTGGATCCACAAACTATCGTTTTTAAAAACCTTGTTGTTGTTCAGTCCTTTCAGTCATGTCCCCATTTCTTCATGACCCCATTTGGGGTTTTCTTGGCAAAGATACTAGAGCAGTTTGCCATTTCCCTCTCCAGTTCATGTTATAGATGAGAAACAGGCAAACAGGGTTAAGTGACTTGCCCAGGGTCACAAGGTCTTCCTGACTCCAGGCCTGGAGTTCTATTCACTATGCCATCTAGTTGCTCTTATTTTTATCTTTTGTTTTTCCATAATCTTCATCTTGGAACATACCCCTCCCTTTTCCCCTAAGGAGTAAGCTTTCCCTTTTAAAGTATATATATATATATATATATATATATATATATATATATATATATAT
>NW_027187398.1:4239286-4242696 GCF_028583685.1 Petaurus breviceps papuanus | reverse complement strand
TATATATATATATATATATATATATATATATATATATATATATATATTTTAAGAAAGAAGAAAAAAAGCAATTCAACAAAATCCAACAGCTCATCAACCATGTCTGACAGTATATGTACTATTCCACACCTATAGTCCCCCATCTCTGCAAAGAAGGGAGAGGGGGGGCATTTTCTCAATTTTTCTCCAGTGCTAAGTTTGGTGATGATAATTACACAGTGATAAACTACCTTTTAACATCCTATTATGTGCAATATATCTGTTCCCCTACTCCTTCCCCTACACATGCCTCATCCCAGTTTCTCCCACCCTTGTCCCAGGGGAGAGTCAAGAAATTCTGTCTTTACTGCTCCCCAAAGACACAAAAGTCAGCTTGGCATAGTAGGGAAAATAATGAAACCAAAAAAAGAATATAAAATATCCGGTGACTACAATAATGTAAATAGAAAGAACAAAAAATGAAATTAAACACTGTGTAACTATAATAATCAAGTTTTGTCCCAAAGTAGATATGGAAAAATGCCCCCTCTCCCCCTTCCTTGCTGAAGTGGGAACTGTGGATGCAAAACATTGCACATATTGCCAGACTTGGTTTGTTTGTTAATTCTTTTGTTATTTGTTTATTCATTTTCTGAACTGCTTTTTCCCCCTCTCTTTTTTATTCTTTGTTATAAGAGCAGAGGAGTAGAAAAGGTTTTATAGCTACTAAAACTTAAAACTGCACTAACTGTTAGAACACTCTGGATTCAGAAATGAAGGTGATGTAAAAACAAAAGTCATCAATAACTTTTTTAAAAGAAAATAAAACTTAATGGATTTGAAGCCACAGGACATGAATTCAAATCTCTGTTCTGCTATGTGCTATTCGTGTGACCTTGGGTAAGTCACAGTTTGGACTCTGTTTCTTCATCTATAAAATGAGGAGGGTTGGTTCAGATAATCTCTACGGCAGAGATGTTCTTAATCTTGGGTCCATGCCCTTGTTTTGTTTTGTTTTTACTATTTTAATAATTATTTAAACATAATTGGTTTCCTTTGTAATACTATGCACTATTGAGAAGAGGTCTATAGGCTTCCTCAATCTGATGGCCAAAAAGGTCCAGGAAACACATACACTCAAAAAATGTTAAGAATTTCTGCTCTATCTAAGGTCTATTCCAATTTAAGACTTCAAAGGAAATCTCTGAAATGTAGCAGGAAAAAATTTGCTTCTTTCTCTTCCCCCTCTTCTCCTCGTTTTCCCTTCCATCCTTTCGCCTTTCCCTTGGACAAACATTCATTTCTGATTTCTCCCAAAATGGGTGCAACCTACCGCCTGCCAGCTCAGCTTTCTCCAGCCACCCAGCCCTGTCAGTGGGAGGAGCACCCCACAACTGACGAAGCCATCATGGAGGTGGTGCTCATAGCACTGAAAGGTATCTGGACGTCTCTTGTTTCATTAATATACACTTCTCTAGGGAATCCTCTGGACCTAATTTTTTTCTGCCTCACAGTTTTAGATCCAGGATTATAGATTTAGAATTTGAAGAGCTCCCAGAGGCCATTTAGTCCAATCCTTTCATTTTGCAGATGAGGGATCAAAGGCAGAGACACTAAGTAGCTGACCTAGAATTTGGCACCAAATCCTCTGACTTAATTTTATGAGTTCAAATCCAGTCTCAGGCACTTACTAGCTATGAGACCCTGGGCAAGTCATTTATGGTACAGTGGAAAAGACATTGACTTTGGAATCAGAAGTTGTTGTGGTGGTAGTGGTAGTGGTGGTGGTCTGCGTTCAGGCATTTTAGTTGTGTCTGACTCTTTGTGAACCTCTTTGAAGTTTTCTTGGCAGAGTTACTGGAGTGGTTTGCCTTTTCCCTCTCCAGCTCCAGTTTTCCCTCCAATAAACAGAGTTTGCCTCAGTTTCCTCATCTGTAAAATGAACTGGAGAAGAAAATGGTAAATTACTCTGATATCTTTGGCAAGAAAACCTCAGACAGGGTCACAAAGAATCAGTCACGACTAAAGTGGCTGAACAACAACAGCAGCCATCTCTGACTCCAAAGTATTCTTTTCACTATACCATGACTTTCTCATGGATACAGGTCTTCTTCAGATTCCAAAGGGACCTTCCCCTTCCCAGGAGCCTTCCAAACTAGCTTTCACCTGCACTCAAGCTCAGACTACTTGCCATATTTTGAAATCTACACAATACTTGGCTGGGTTCTGATGCCCTTTCCACACATTCTCATCTATAAAGCAATCCCCAAAAAGTATTATGTATCCCACTACCCAAAGGGTGATGGCAAGGGACAACATGTTCCAAAAAAAACCAGAATTACATGGGAGAATCACATAACAAAACAAAACCCAAAAATAGAGGCAGCAAGAAGAAACAAGAGACTATGTGCTCTATGGGTGTCCATAAGAGGGAACTATGAGGCCTATATACTGGCACACCTATGTAAAAGTCCCCCAGACTGGCAAGCCTTGGTAGATGGTGATGTGTATCTCACAGTGAGATCAAAGATCTATCAAAGTACTTACTCATGACCAGTTTTGCCTTGGGGATGAAGGGACCATCCTTAAGCCAAGGCTTGATGACCATGTGTGAGGTAGAGAGGATTCTGGTTTGGCTGTGTGTTGGACTAGTTGCTCTGAGGATATCTTTCAACTCTGCGATTCTGTGAATCTATTTTTTATTCTTACCTTCCCCTCACTCCCATCCCCATAGGATCATAACTCTAGAGCCAGAAGAAACCTCAGAGGCCATTTATTCCAACCTTCTCATTTTACAGATGAGGAGACACTTTAAGTGACTTGCCAGGGAAGTAAGCATCAGTGGCATAATTTGAACCTAGATCCTCTGACTCTGAGCACCTGCTTTTACTACTTAACCATATTGTCATCAGTAGAATCTGCAAAGCCAGCTGGCAGGTTGCAGCTTTACCTGAAAGGCAGGTATTTATTCTCCCCACCCCACCCCTCCCCAACCTCACCCCACCCCTTAAATAATGACAACAAAATCTAAATTTCTGGAAACACGAGGCATTGGGGTCTGGAAACAAATTGGGGGCTAGGGGGAAGGACGAAGAAACAGGAGGAAGGGGATTGTTCTACTCCTTTGTAGCAGCAAATCTCTGCACTTAACTACTAATGCAATAAGTCCTATCAAGAGCACAGTGAAACGAGGTATAATTTTTTTTGGAGAACAATGCAGGTGATGAATGCGTGTGACCGGCAAACAATAAAACTGTAGGACGTCGGAAAAAATGCACCCAGTCAATACAATAACATCAGCACAAATACACCCCATGTAAAGCAAATAAATCTAGCAATCCAAATATTTTACAACATACACACCATGAGAAGGGAGGAGAGGGGTGTGTGTGTGTGTGTGTGTGTGTGTGTGTGTGTGTGTGTGTGTGTGT
>NW_027187398.1:4235720-4239276 GCF_028583685.1 Petaurus breviceps papuanus | reverse complement strand
TGTGTGTGTGTGTGTGTGTGTGTGTGTGTGTGTGTGTGTGTGTGTGTTTTGGGTTTTCCCAGAAATCTCTGGGCAAAATAAATAAATCTGCCAAATAGCTACCCTCCTCCCCCCTGCCACTCCACTCCCAAATAAATAAATAATAAATAAAAGAGCCTACAGTGGCGGCTGGTTTGCATCCCCCTGCGTCAGTGAAGGCGGCCAGGGCTGCTGGCCCCAAATTACCATTCATCCTGGCGTTGTTGGGAAAATTTTCAAGGGATTTGCAGTAATTATATGACAAAATGCTTGCAAATCTCACTCATTGCTGAACAGAAACATGCGGGTCAAAGATTGAACACTTTCAGCTGGGTAATTTGTAAATGTCAATCAGGCAGTGGGGCTGAGAGAGAGAGAGGCAGAGAGGCAAGGAGGGGAAGCCAGGGAGATGCCCAGTGATTCCGTAGCAACCACAGCCCAAGAGGCCTCTTCTCTGTCCTGAGCCCCCAGGGAGGGTCTGCAGCAGGGAGGGGAGAAGGAAGGAGAGAAAAGAGAAAGGATGGTTGAAAAAAAGGGAAAAAGAAGAAAGGGAGGTGGGTGTAAAGGAGAGGGAGAGGAAAAGAATGAAAAAAAAGGAGAAAAGGGGGGAAAGGAGAAGAGGGGGAAAAGAATATGAGGAAAGGGTGGAGGATAAGGGAGAGAAGAGGGAAAGAGGTAAGAGAAAGAAGAAGGGGGAGGGTGAAAAGGAGCAAGGAATGTAGAAGGGTGAAGGAAGAGGATCAGGGTAAGGAAAAGCAGAGGAAAGGAAGAGGTGAAGGAGAAAAGGGAACATGGAAGAGGTAAAGGAGAGAAGAATGAAGAGAAGAAAGATATCACAATGCTGTAGAAAAAAGCAACGAGTCTAAAGATATAGGAGAAGGGTAAAGAGAAGGGAGGAGGAGAGGGAGGGAAGGAGAGGAGAAGAGGGGGAGCCAGGGTGGGGAAGGACAGGGAGGAGGGTGGTGTGAGCAAAGGGCTGGGGGAGGGGAGATGGCAAAGAAATGAGGAGAGTAAAGCAGGAAAAACAGTTTAAATAAAACCGGGGGAGATTAAATTAACTGATACATACATTCTGAGAGGTAGGTCGCTGGGAGCAGCCATAAATACTAGCTCCCTATCTCCCCTGCTCAAGACAGCGGGGAGAGCAAAATAAAATTAAAAGATATAACAATAAAAATTATAAATGCATCATGAGGATCCTGGACTGAGGTCTGTAATGAAGGCGCCAAGCAGGGCTGGGGGTGATCGAGGATGTGCCCAGGGGAAGGCACCAGGCAGAGCCTTGAAGTGTGAAAAGGTAGATTTTAGGCCTGGGGAGGCTTAGGCTCTAGGGTTGGGTCACTGTATTATTTGGGGCTTATTTTTGGTCTATTTAGCTTGTCTGTTCATTCATGCAGTTATGGAGGGCCTACTATATACCCTACAGAGTAAGATCTAGTCCCTAAGGGGAGAGGCAGAACAGCCCAAAGAAAACTGAGTCCCTGCCCTCAGGGAGTTTATACTCTCGTTGAGGAAACAGAATTCGAGCGCATGAGCTCGAGCACATGTGCGCGCGCGCACACACACACACACACACACACACACACACACACACACTAGCTAGCTAGAAAACAATAATAGTAAAGTAAGTCCAATGGGGGCTAATCACTCCATAAGTGTATAAAGGATATGGATCAGATATTGGTGGCCTCAGTCTTGGAAACCTAGTGGCTTCCTTTCCTGCACTGACAAATATTGTAAGAAAAAGCAGTGGGGTAGATTTAGAATTGAATAATTTGATTCTCCCTGTCCTGTCCTGCCCAAAGGGCAAGAGAGACCTCTGGGAATGCCAACAGGTCTCAGGTTCACTGACTTTCTGACCCAATCCCTCCTGACCAGGACATTAACCAAAGCCCCTGAGGGCTTCAAATCACCCTTCTCCATAAAGGCTCCCCCAGAGACTAGGCAGTGGGAGCTCTATGACCCTGTTTATAAGTTGCATAGCTTAGCCTAATGTTCAAAGCTTTTCAGTAACCACTGTCCTGCATCTTTATTTCACCCAATACCCTAGGGAAGTCACTCATTCTCCAACACAACTACTGTATTTTCATTCACTTTTCTACTTCCTCTCTCCAAAAACAATACTCAGAGCTAAGCTCAGTGCATGGTCTTGGTTACATTGCATATATACATAAGCTTCACCAAAAAAAAAAAAAAAAAGACTTTTTCAATCACCTTTCATTTTACAGAGAAGGCAACTGAGGCTTGGAGAAGGAAAGGGATTTGTCCAAAGTCTCATCTCCAAAGCACTAAAGATATAGGAGAAGGGTAAAGAGAAAGGAAATAGCAGAACCAGGTCATCTGCCTCCAATTCTAGTCGCTTTCCATCTCGCCATCAAATTGTTTTTATAAAGAAGATCCTTACCTACATCAGCACATGAGAGGACATTACCACCCCCCAGGAGTGCCCATTATGGATGAACTGAGGTAGGAATAAAATGAAGTCTTCCAATTCCTAGTGACTTGGGTGAATGTTAGAAGGGGTTCTCTATACACCTTCCCTTCTATCACTTTACATGCTTCCACAAACTGAGATTGAGTCACTGAATCTGCAGCTGCAGAAAAGTCCCCTCTGCTTTCTTCCCCCCTCCCCCATTCCCTATCTTTCTCAGTGATTCAGTCCCAATGCTATGGAAGAA
The DNA here is from genome assembly GCF_028583685.1 of Petaurus breviceps papuanus. NCBI lineage: Eukaryota > Metazoa > Chordata > Mammalia > Diprotodontia > Petauridae > Petaurus > Petaurus breviceps. Next base: position 4,236,580 of record NW_027187398.1, on the reverse strand, counting down.
ACTGAGGGAGGGGTAGGATCTACAGCTCTCTAAAATCCCCCTACCTTTTAGCCTGTTTATATTCACATTGGGAAGTATACCATACCTTCCTTAAAAATAAAAGCTTCCAGAGAATGTGGTGCTTTCTACAATGGAGCATGTGCACCCCTCCCTTCTTTTCCTCTCCCCAAAAACAATAAAAACAAGATAATGGAGTGCTAGAAAGTGTGCTGAAATTTTAAAATAGGAAATGCGCTTTGCTTTGTAGAAGCAACCTCTGCAAACCACTAAAACCAATGTCTCCATCTTCTAGCATGTCATTGTTGGATGCTTGTCTTCTAAACTGAAAACAACTGCAGTCCTTCCCCTCTTCCCCTTCCCCCTTTCTCTCTCCTCTCCCCTGGTATAGATGCCAGATTTGCAATCTGAGATCCCCTGGAACCTAGAATGGACCTAGGTCCAACTAGACCTATCCCCCTCCACAAGGGTGCAGGAAGGGGTACTTACAAGCTGGATCATTCACTTAAATGGTCTGAGCCTCAGTTTCTTCATCTGGAAAGTGGGAATGATAGTACCTAAAGTACCAACCTCACAGAGCTGTCAGTAGGACAGAATGAAAAATGAATACAAGCTTTATAGTGTTATATAAATGTGGATTATTATTATCCTTTCCAAAGACTAATATTTTTACCACCACCACCATCACATGGTACCCTCCTCCTCACACACAAGCACTGAAGGCCTGGGTCCCTTTATTGACCTGGGTCTATCTTCTCCCACCATCCCTCTCATGCAAGTATTTAAAAGCCTGGTCCTCCTTGCCTCTTTCTTTGACTTCCTTCCTTCCTTCCTTCCTTCCTTCCTTCCTTCCTTCCTTCCTT
>NW_027187398.1:4210947-4235710 GCF_028583685.1 Petaurus breviceps papuanus | reverse complement strand
CTTCCTTCCTTCCTTCCTTCCTTCCTTCCTTCCTTCCTTCCTTCCTTCCTTCCTTCCTTCCTTCCTTCCTTCCCTCTTCCTCCCTAAGTGAGCTTTGGAGATGTTCTTGGGCAATTTGAGAAATCTGAATTCTCTAAATATCCCAAGTCTATGCCAATACCCTAATCATCCCATGTTTCTACTACTTCTACGTATGCAGCTACTGCCTTTCTATCTGAACCTTAGGTTGATAAGTAGATGAGGTGGGATGGTGGGGGAGGGGGGCAAATTGGCTCCCCAGCAGCGCGTTAGAGTCTCTCTAGCCCTCCAGCTATTACTACCCTGAAGCAGCCGAGTGCGCTCCTCTCCCTCACCCCTCATCACCACCTCCAGCCCGGCAATAATGAAGGAACAGTCTAGGCTTGCTTGTCCCTTTCCCTGCCCCAGTGGGCAGAACACCACGGTAGTTTTCCTGTTCTGCAATATCTCCCAGTTGCCCAGCTCCTCTCGGTTTACACCCCCTGGAGACTCTTCCCCGCACGGATGGGCGCCCAAAAAGTAGGCACCCCACCACCGTGTTATATGAGTGCACATCAGGAATTGACTCGCACCCCTACGGGGACCACAGGGACCGGGAAGCATTCAGATGCTATCGATCTTCAGAAGTCCAGGTCACAGCCTGGCTTCTTTTGCGTCTTGGGTTGGCTCCCTACAGATCATTCTGGGGTCAGACGGGCAGAGATTTGTAGGTGTGAGGATTTGGCGGGGAGGAGGCGGGGAGCGGAGGATGTCACCGATTCCTTAGCTCCCTTCTTGGAAATCTTGTACCTGCTCCCTTCATTAGCTCCACCCTCAGCTGAATTTAATGAATCTGAGAAAAATTATGAAGTCCCATAAAGCCACAAGTATCATAAAAAGTATAATAAAATTGAGAAAAGCTATTAAGTTATAAATACAACCAATGCACGCAACATCACTCAGACGGGGAGGAAGTCGCTATAAAATAAAGTCATTCTACAAGTGACTAAATCTCTTAATTCACAAGTCACACTCTCTCCTTTATGACATCCAATCCCAGGGTCTCCCGCCAGAGTTTTTATAAGAAGAACTTCCCTTGGAAATAGACAATCAGACCGACAGACAGACAGGAATAGGTAGACAGACATAGAAAGACAGAGAAACAGAGGCCGGAAAAGATACACAGAAAGAAACACATAGAAAAGGGAAAGGAGAGAGAGAGAAAGAAACACAGAGAGAAACAGGGGAAAAGGGAAAGAAAAGAGAGAAACCTCAAAAGAGAAACAGATCCAGAGAGCGAGGGAGACAGAGACAGAGTGGAGGAGAGACAGACAAGCTTTGAGAGGGAAACAGACAATGAGAACAAGAGACAGACAATGACAGAGATCAAACCGAGGGCCTCTTACACTTTGCAACCTCTCATTGGGGACCTCAGGACAGGTCCTTTAGCAAACCCTCCCAAGTGCAGCGCGCGCGGTTGGGGAGGAGAGAAGATTTGTTGTTCTTGAATCTGGGCACTTATTTTAGCCCGGGAGAACTGCTACACACCCATTTCTGTTTCATTTCTGCGGTTCGGAAAGTCCTAAAACTCGGCGGTTTCCAGGACATATCGTTCCCCTCCCCAGTCCCTTTTCCTCTCTTCTCCCTTCCCTTCCCCCTCTCTTCTCCCTCCTCCCACCTGGCTCTGTGTCCCAAGGTCACGAAGGAAGAGCCACGACGGTTCCTCTTCCCCGCCCCTCCCTACCGCCGACCGATTGGGACTCCCCCCACTCCGGACCCTGGCCAGCTTTCCCCTTCATCCCCCATTGCTCCCTCACTCCAACCCCCGCAACTTCCTTCACCCCCCTGCAGTGCAGAGAGCCTAGGGCTGCCTCCCGCGGTTTCTCTCTGCGAGCCCCGCAGCCTCCACTCCGCTGCTGCCTTCTTTTAAAAGTCTGGCGCGCTATGAATATTCATAGGAATAATTAGGAAGCTCACTCATCGCCCATTATGTTTATTGTGGGTCCAATAAAAACAAACACGTTATTGATGATATTTGGTTCGGGACAGGAGGCGGGGGCCCGAGGGGCTGAGGTCCTTGGGTTGTGTGCGACCTTCATGGACTAGGAAGAGGGGAGGGGCACTGTGGTCTGCAGCGATTTTCAAACCCGGGAGGGTGATGGGATGGGGGGGGGGGTCCGTAGAAAAGTGGCCTGAGGGGGTGGGGTGGGGATTGGAAGAGGAGGGACCTTGAAGGAGGGTGGAGGAGGAGAAAGGCCAATGGAAAACAGACTGGGGAAAAGAGAAAATGGTGGGGAACAGCTGGGAAGAAGAAAGAATGGAGAGAAAATTAACAGAGAGGAAGAAGAAAAGAGAAGTGAGACAGATGAACGAGGAAAAGAGGAAAAATAATGGGGAAAAGGAGGCCGGAAGATGGAGAAGAAAAGAAAGAAGCATGAAATCTGTGGCTGTCTGTGTGACCTTGGGCAAGTCTCTACCGCTTTCTGGGCTACGGTTTCCTCACCTGTAAAATGAGAAAGTTGGACTAAACCATTTCTAAGGTCATTGTTTCATAGATATAGAACTGAAAGAGACCTCAGAGGACACTGGGTCGAATCTCCTCAACTTATAGACAAGGAAACTGAGGCTCTGAGAAGGTCACTGACTTGCCCAAGGAAGGAAATAGCTAGGCGGCAGCAGAATCGGTATTCAAACTCAAGTTCTGGAAAACCAGGAGTTCTCTTACAGCTCTAAAATTATATTTTCCTGTGAGTCCTAAGGAAATAAATGGAGAGAGAAAAAGACAAATCTGTCCCATCATTGACTTCTTGTCCCCAGAAATCATTTCCCTTTGCCTGGATGCATGTCTATAAGTGAAAAGAGAGGTCTTTGAAGAGATCGTGGGACTTGAAAAGACTAGTGAAATGCACAAACCTGCTTTACAAGAATGGAACCCTTTGTTCCAGCACAGATTAGAGAGGAGACCCCAAGAAATGCATCTTACACCCCAGTTCTACCCGTGCCAGCCAACAGCTTTCAACTCAAAATACTTGTTGCTTTCATTGAATTTTGTGTTTCTATATTTAGGACAAAGCCTAGGATAGGGTTCCCCCAAAATTTCCACCAGTAGGTCTCTGATGGGGTTATTGAATCCAGGTTTCAGATGGGGCAAGGTTCAGGATTCTTTTCTCTTCTTGTGAACCTTGGGACTGATATCACTGGTGTAGGCCTAAGCAAAAAGAAAAATTGTTGCTGGGTTTTGGAGGAGGAGGAGAAGGAAAGGTTTAGCATCATAAACCCATAGAACATCAGATGTAGGAGAGACCTAGTTCAACCCCCCTCTCTTTAAAGAAGGGGAAACTGAGACCAGAAAGGGGAAAGGAGAAAATAGGTTGAGGGAAGGGGTAGAGAAAGGAGATGGAATGAAATAAAAAGAAGAGGGTATATTGAATGTAGGATGAGGGAAAGGAAAGGATGGAGGTCAGGAAAAGAAAAAGGATAGAGGAAAAAAACTGGAGAATCAGCAGGTGCGAGGACTGAGAGATAATGTAGGAAAAGACAGAGGAAAAGGAGATGTCAGGAGGGTGTGAAGTGTGAGGGGTGTGAATGGATCCAGAGAAAGGGATTTTTTTGCATAAAAAAAAAAAAAAAGACCACTAACCCTTGGGTCCTCCCTCTTCTGTTTCCCCGTCCCTGATCCACTGGAGAGGCAGGAGGCAGGCAGTGCCAGATGCAATCTGGGATTCATCAGTGAGGCCCGGGGCGGGTCCTCGAGTGGTCGCCATTCAGGCTCTGTGAGGTAGTAATTGGCTGCTACAATCCATCTCCTCTCTCCAGCGGTAAACATTCCGCAGCATTAGACAACAGCCGAGTTAATTTCAATGCAGCCTCGCTATCAACCGAAATTGGCAGGGTAAATAGGAACTGCCGCTTTTTTTGCTACTTACCTCTGTCTTGTTCGCCTTAAATACTGAGGAAAAACCCTGAGCCATTAGGGTCAGAAGGAAATCACAGGCGTGCACAGTGGATGAATGAAAGGGTATTTGAGATTTCTTGGAAGGGGAAAGGGAGGGGGATAAACCCCCTCTCCCCCCCACCCACAACTGAAGAAAACATGGAGGAAGATTTTTAAATTTCTTGAGCCAAACAAAATAAAATTAAAGATCTGCTTCATGCATGGGAACCTTCATTCTAGAATATAGGATGGAGAACTGGGAAGAGTTGAGGAATTGGGGGAAGCCTCATTTTGTGGTAATATCCAAATTTTAATGCCTCCAAAATAACTTCAAAGTGAGAATTTTGGACATCTCTTTTCTGATCTGTTAATGGAGGGAATTAAAGGGAGGAAGTTTACAGAAGGTGATAGGGACAACAACCAAGGGAGTTGTCCCCCTCCTCCCCAACACACACACACACACACACACACACACACACACACACACAATGACCCCTGTGGTGAGACCCAATAACCATCCACGAACACCTCATTCGGGTGGACTTGGCTAATTTTTCTCCACTTTGTTCAGAAACACTAGGGATACTCTCTTTGAATGGGATAAGGCGAAGGGTACCCCCAAAGGAGCCTTAGGGGTTGCTAGCCCTGCCTCCTACCTCTTTCTCCATCACCGAAAGGGGATTAATTGGAAACAAAAGTCAAGGCACATCCATTCCCTTCCCTAAGCACTGCACACGCTAAATCTCATGGCACCGTTCCCAAAAGTCAATAAAATGAGAAGGAAGCCGCAATAAAATTAAGGTGGAAAGTGCAAGGAGGAGAGGAAATGGGAATATTCTTTTTAATTTAGTTTTAATTTTTATTTTTTTTTGTCACCACTCCAGCAGTCTCTGCCAAGGTGAGAGAGAGGGGAAAGCACTGGCCTAGAGCTTACACAGTGCATCTTCACTGGACACTGTTGATTTTGTCTCCTAACCATTTTTATCCACCAGTAAGGAGTGATTTTTCAATGTCTCTTTTTGGCAGCTTTCCCTGTGGGTGCAATCCAGGTTCCAGGAAGACAGTTCTCTCACCTCATCCTCAACCAGTTTTGTTGTTGTTATTGTTGCTGCGGCCGCTGTTGTTTTGCTTACCCTGTGTTAAATCACATTCCTTCTTCAATGTTGCTTGGTTTCCTAACTCAACATGCCAAAGTAGAAAGAACCAGGGTTTCAGGGTCAGCAAAGGCCTTGGTTCAAATCCTATCTCTGACACTTTACTAGTTGTTCTGTGACTTTGGACAAGTCACATAAGTTCTGAACCTCAACTCCCTCTTCTGTAAAAGGGGTTGTTGTATTAAAATTACTATTATGAGGACCAAATGATATAATGTATGTTTGTACTTTGCAAACTTTAGTTGCAAAAATCATTTTATAAAAGTGTTTTACATGCCTGTTTGGGGTTTGCGGGAGAGGACCAAGGGTATAGGGCATTCCCTAGGAGGAAGTTTCCTTTGCCAAAGCAGATCTGAAAAGCGCACTGGATTTGAAGTCAGAGGACCTGGATTTGAATCTGTCTTTTCTACTTGCTACCTGTGTGACCTTGGACAAGTGACTTCATCTCTCTGGAACTCCTCTGTTTCCTTATCTGTAAAATGAGGGGTTTGTACTAGCTGGCCTCTAAGATGTCTTCAGTTATAATTCTATACTTCTGTGACTATGATACAAAGTGTAATAGATGCTGAGAATACCAGATAGGCAAGGTGGAGCTCATCAAAGACTTCATCTGAAACATTCTATTCTGTGTTCCTAAGGATCCAGGATTTGGGAACTAGGAAGAACCTTAAGTCCCAGCAAGCATCCCCTCTCTAAGAAAAACTTTGTTTTCTCTGCAGTTAACTGGGAAATAGGACTAGAAAATAAAGAAATTCCAATTCTCCTACCATTTCAAGCCCAGTGTGAAAAAAAAAATGCCTCTCAAAGTGTGAGATCCATCACCAGGAGGCTGGGTCACAAGGCAGAATGTCCTAACCAAGTGTTCAGGCTACCACTCCAAGAAGAGGACGCCCAGGGCATAGTATCCTCCCCTGGGACACAGTCCCCATTGCCCCATGGAGAAGTACAGCTTTCCTGCTCTGGCCGTTGATCCTGGAAACCTGGGCTGAGCTATTACAGCTAGGAGAGTGGGAGAGTTCTTGAGAGAGTGAGAGGAGATGTTCATTCTCTTTCAACTTAGGGGTCACCCGAGAAAACCCTGATCTAAAGGGGTCAGGAAAGAGGATTACAGAGGTGATTTTTTTGCCCTGAACTCACAGAACTGAAAATAACATTTTCAGTTGTGTTTGACTCTTCGTTAACCCTTTGAGGGCGGTGGTTCCTTGTCAAAGATACTGGATTGGCTTTGCCATTTCCTTCTCTAGATCATTTTTTACAAATGAAGAAAGTGAGACAAAGAGGGTTAAGAGACTTGCCCAGGGTTACATAGCTAGTGTCTGTGGCCAGATTTGAACTCAGGAAGATGAGTCTTCCTGACTCCAGACCTGGAATTCTACCCACTGCACCACCTAGCTGCCCTAAAAAGAATATTAGAGATCATTTTAGTGACCAACCTAAACTTCTCTCTCTAAAGTTACTTTATATCTACTTTATATGTATTTGGTATATACTCATATATGAATACTTTGCCTTCTCTTCCCTACTAGAATGTAAGCTCCATGAAGGCAGAAAGTATTTCACTTTTATATTCACATCCTGATTGTTTAGCACAGTGCCTAATACACAGTAGGTGTTTAATAAATGCATCAACTGATTGACCTAAACAGGAAAAATTATTTGTTCTATGTCACATGGATAGGGACAGAACTGGAAAGAGAGACCTGAACTTTTGACTTTTGGGTCAGCGTTAACCACTGTTTCATTTAAAAAATGTTGGACTAGATATCAGAAGACCTCAGTGAGGGTCATGGGTCAAAGAATAAGAGAATGCTGGAGATGAAAGGGATCAAAGGACAACCTATAAGATTTTCTTAACTGGGGGCTCATGAACTTGTTTATAAAAACATTTTGATAACTGTATTTTAATATATTTTCTTTCCTTTGGAATATCATATATTTTATTTAATGCCTTTAAAAATATTCTGAGAAGCCCCTTTTAGAGAGTTTCCTGGGGTGCTTCAAAGGTAAGTGACTTGCTCAGGATCACACCACCAGTATATGCCTGAGGCAGGGCCTGAAGCCAGTCAGTCTTTCTTGACTCCCAAGAATCTGCATGCCAGACTGTCTCTCTGCCTTGCACATAGCAGTTTATTGAATGTTTGTTGAATTGCATTTGATGGAATTGAATTGTTCTTGTTAGTCCAATTCCTTCGGAACCTGAGGCCCAGAAAAAGGAACCATGAATAAAATCCAGTCTCCCATCATGTCACCTCAGTCATCATTGTCAAAAAACTTCAACAACTCCAAAATAAAATCTAACTGCTCCATCTAGCATTCAAGGCTTCCCACAACTGGGTCATGGAATCATCATGGATATGGAGCTGGAAGGGACCTAAGACAATTTAGTCCAATTCTCTAATTTTATACTTGAGGAAACTAAGGGCCAGAGGTTAAATGACTTGCCACACACCACATAGGTAATAAGGTCCTAACCTCTTTTTCCAGGCTTTCCCCCCCCCCCCACTACTCAGTCTCCCCAGGATACTCCCCCAGCAGCTACAGCTCATCATTACCAGGACAATTAACCATCCCCTTATTATTCACACATCGTGATTACTAATCACCCTTATTAATATACTTGGTTCATAGTCACCACAAGGCAAAACCCCCTGGGCATGTTCAGTAATGTCCAGGAGCCCCAGGATATCCAAGTCCTCTTCCTAGTTGTCTCTCCCCCTCCCTACTGCCCTCCCTTTACTCTCTTGTTCCTGAGTGAGCTTCCTCTCCTTTCCTAGGATCTTTTACTGCTCCTGGGGGAGAGAACTGCTTTAAGAGAAGTCATGTCCTCAACTTAATCAGCAAGAACCCAGGGACACATCTTAAAATCCAGCCCATGGTAAGCCTTTTAAGTTTTCACCAGACTCTGGAGCTGTGAAGTGGTCCAGTCATCCTGGAAAACCATTTGGAATTACACACACACACACACACACACACACACACAACGTTAAACTGTGAATACTCTTTGACCCAACAATACTCATACTAAGTATATACCCCAGAGAGAACAAAGAAAAGAGGAAGAGGAACTATATGAATAAAAAATATTTATGGTCGGCTTTTTTTTTTTGCTTTTTTTGGAGGGCAATTGGGGTTAAGTGACTTGCCCAAGGTCACCGGGCTAGTTTTTGTGTTAAGTGTCTGAATCCGGATTTGAACTCAGGTCCTCCTGACTCCAGGGCCGGTGCTCTATTCGATGCACCACCTAGCCACTCCCTAAGGTTGGCTTTTTTTGTAGGGACAAAGAACTGGAAACCAAGGAGATATCTATCAACTGGGGAGTGTCTGAACATAAATATAATGGAAAACAATTAGTGCCATAATAAATGACCAAAGGTTTCAAAGAAGCCTAGGAAGATTTGTGTGAATTGATGCAGAATGGAGTGAGCAGAAGCAGGAGAACAATTTGTATAATAACGACATTATAAAGCCAAACTGAAAAACTGAAGAATTCTGATCAATACAATGATCAGCCATGATTCCAGAAAGCACATGATGAAGCATGCTCCCCACCTCCATGCAGAGAGAGTATGGACTCAGGATGCAGAATGAGACACATTTTTAGACATGACCAATATGAAAAGTAGTTTTACTCAAGTATGTGTATTTGTTACAAAGGTTGTTCTTTTTCTTTTTTTGGAGAGGGGCAGTGAGAGGAAGAAAAAGTAAACACTTGATAATTGAAAAAGATTAACCAAAAAAATTAAAAATCTTTCCCCTTACCTTCTACTCCAACCAACTTCCCTTTTAAAAAGATTCCCTCATGCAAATCCACCATGGTTTTAATTCAGTAATTCAATTTAACAAGCATTTATTGAGTGTCTACTAAACTCCAGGCACTGTACTAGTTTCTGAGGCTATAAAGACAAAAATCAAATAGTCCCCACCCTTAAGGAACTTACACGCTCCTAGAGGATGGGGTGGGGAAACAACATATGTGTAGATGAGTATGTTCAAAATACATACAGATCAACTTCGAAGTAATAGGAGGGAGCAGGTACCTGAGGGGGTACTAGAGAGATCTTTTGGAGGAGGTGGCACCTAAACTTACTTTGTAAGAAGCTAGAGATTCTGTGAGGAAGAAGGGTATTTCAGGCATGGAGTCTTAAAAGAATAGGAAATTGAGGCAGTGCCCATCAATTGGGAAATAGCTGAATAGGTATGGTATATGATTGTGATAGAATACTACTGTGCTATAAGAAATGATAAGTGAGATGGTTTCAGAAAAACCTGTGAAGACCTGTATGAACTGAAGCAAAGTGATATGAGAAGAACCAAGGGAACATTGTACTTAGTAACAACGATCAACTGTGAATGACTTAGCTACTCTAATGATCCAAGACAATTCCAAGGGACTTATGATGAAAAAATGGTCCCCACCTCTAATGATGAACTGAGTACAAATCAAGGCATATTGGTTTTCACTTTATTTTTCTTGCTCTTTTTTTGCAATATGACTAATACAGAAATATATTTTGCATGACCTCACATGTGTAATGGGTATTATATTGCTTGCCTTCTTAGACTACAGTGTAGAAAGGGTTGGGGGATGGAAAGAATTTGGAACTCAAATTTTTAAAAAATGAATGTTGAACAAAAACCCCCAAAAAGATTTTTGAAGACACAGAGCCTAGAGTTAGCATGTTATGTTTGGGATTGTGGGAGGAGAATTTAATTTGGAGTCAGAGGAATTGGGTTCAAATATCAACTCTACCCTACCACTTATAGCCTTTGTGAATTGGGGCAAATCACTTAACCTCTCTAGACCTCAGTTACCTGGTGTATAAAATGAAGAGGTTGGATTAGATTCCTGTTAGATCCCTTCTGGCCCTAGATTTATGTTCCTATGGTACAAAGGAGGTTAGTTTAGCTGGAATGTAGAGTGTGCAAGGAAGAGTAAAGTATGATCATCTTGGAAATATGGGATAGTAAAGATAGGAGCCAGAATGCAAAGGGCTTTAAAGATCAGACAGAGGAGTTTGTGGTCTAATTTAGGAGCCAGAGGGAGCCACAGAAGCTTCTTGGACAGAGTAGTTTCCACAAAATAGTTTATTGCATGTACTCCCCAATTTGATTCTCTCCAGGCCTTAAACAAGTTGCTTTCCCTTTCTGATCCTCAGTTTTCTTCTCTATAAAATGGAGGGGTTGAACAAGATCAGAGATTGAACAAGTCCCTCAGAGTTCTAATGTTTTATGGTTTTATTATACTGCCTTTTATAATTTTAAAATTCTGTGAATCTCGTTTATTCATGACTATATGGAGCTCCACTTGGGGATCTTATCCCATTTCAATGAAGTTTCAGTAGGACTTACCTGTGTTCCTGTTGAAAGAAGGGGTCCCAGGCTTTTCCATGGATGTGACTCACCCTGAAATCAAGAAGACCCTGAAAATGAATTCTAAGAAGTTGACTTAGATTAGGGGTAGAGGATTAGAGAGATTTTTTAAGCGAAAGCCACAAGAGGGATTGTGAAGAAATTATTTTACCCCTGTGTTAAAAAAAATCATCTTTCCATACCAGGTAGACCATTTACCGACTCACAAATACTACTAGTCACCTGAGTCACAAAGCATCTCCATCCTTATAATCATTCCTACATATCCTATGACCTGGCCCAGGTCTGCAGACAAGTAGTTATCTGCCAGCTAGTTTTCAGGTCCAAGGTGATTTTATTTTTTTTAACTCAATTATATTTTACTTTCAGTTCCAAATTCTCTCTCTCCCCCCCATCTCCCACCTATTGAGAAGGCAAGAAAAAATAATTACAGATATGTATAGTCATATAAAACAGATTTCCATACTAATTATGTTCCAAGAAAAAGGAAGGAATTGAAGAAAATATACTTCAATCTGCACTCTGAGTCCACTATATCTCTATCTGGAGATGGATAGCAAGTTTTACTGAGTGGTAGATCATTGGTTGATAAGAGTTGATAATCTTTACAACATTGCTGTTACAATATAAATTGTTCACCAGGTTCTCCTCACTTCACTTTGCATCAGTTCATACCAGCCTTCCCATGTTTTGCTGAAACCATCCCTCCATCATTTTTTCCAGCACAATAGTATTCCATCACATTCATATACCATGCTGTTCAGCTATCCCCCAGTTGATGGGTGCCCTTCAGTTTCCAATTCTTTGCTATTACAAAAAGATACATTATGTACATAAGATCCATTTTGTACATATAAACCCTTTTCCTCTTTGATCTTTTTGGGGTATAGACATCATATAGGTATCACTGGGTCAAAGGATATGTATAATTTAATAACTTTGGTGGCATACTTCCAAATTGCTTTTCAGGATGGTTAGATTCACAGCCCCAGAAACAGCACATTTGTGTACCAATTTTCTTACATTCCCTCTAGAATTTGTCATTGTAACCAATCTGATAGATGTAAGGTGCCACTTCAAAGTTGTTTTAATTGCATTTCTCTGGGTTTGAAGCATTTATTCACATTACAATTGATATCTTTGATATTTTTTCCTCTGAAAACTGTCTATTCATATTATTTACCCATTTTAAAATTGGGGAATGGCTCATATGCTTGTAAATTTGACTCAGTTTCCTACATATTTTAGAAATGAGACTTTCCAGAGAAACTCATTGCAAAGATTTTTTCCCCAGTAGTATTGGAATTAACTGTTCTTTAAATATTTGGTAGAATTTGCTTGTAAATTCATCTGATCCTGGGGGTTTTGTTCCCTTCGGGAGTCCATCTGTGGCTTGTTCAGTTTCTTTTTCTAAGATAGGGCTAATAAGTATTCTATTTCCTCTTCTGTTAATCTGGGCAATTTAGATTTTTGTAAATATTCATCCATTTCATTGATTGTCAATTTTATTGGCATATAGTTGGGGGAAATAGCTCCTAATAATTGCTTTTATTTCATCTTCATTGGTTGTGAATACACATTTTTCATATTTGATTCTGATCATTTGGTTTATTCGGTTTTTTAATCAAATAAGTCAATGGTTTATCTGTTGATTTTTCAAAAACAAACCAGTTTCTACCTGTATTTATTAGTTTGGTTGTTATTTTTACTCTCAATTTTGTTATCTGTCCTTTGATTTTTAGTATTTCTGTATTGGTATTTAATTGGAGATTTTAAATTTATTGGATATCTAATTGGATTTTTTTTTACTCACATACACAATTTGTTGATCTGTTCTTTTTCTTGTTTATTGGTTTAATCATTCAGAGATATAAGTTTCCCCCTAATAACTGGTTTGGCTATATCCTGTAAGTTTTGGTATGTTGTCTCATCGTTGTCATTAAATTTAGTGAAATTATTGATTGCTTCTTTAATTCATTCTTTGACCCACCCATTCTCTAGGATTAAGTTATTTAGTTTCCAGTTAATTTTTAATCTATACTTCAAAGACCCTTTGTTGAATATAATTTTTATTGTATTATGGTTGTAAAAATGTTCATTTAGTATTTCTGCTTTTCTGCATTTGTTTGTGAAATTCTTATGCTCTAATACGTGGTCAATTTTCATGAAGGTGCCATACACAACTAAGAAATAGGTATATTCCTTTCTATTCCCATTCAAATGAATTTATTTTTAATGACTTTATTTCAAGTGCAGATATTTCTATGTGATTCTAAAGCATGTTATGGCTTATTTCATCCCCACCTATGATTATTATATAATGGCCATCACCTGCTTGAAGTATTAACCCATCCATGTTACCCAGTTGTTTTTCTTAACATGGAGATTAACCAGCAAACATTGACATTAATTAATGCTAGACATGGGCTATATTCAAATATTACTGACTTTCAGAGTTGAATGGGTTCTTAGGGACTATCCAATACAACCTGATTTTATAATAATGGAAGTGTGGTACAGTATAAAAGGCATTAGCCTTGAACTTGAGGTTAAGGTCCCCATTTCTGACACTTAATAACTATACAACCTGTGGTAGGTCACTTAATGTCTCAGAACTGCAGTTTCTTCACTACTAAGATGGGCATATTGTTTCTTTCTCTACCTGCAACATGGTGTTGTTATGTAGAAAGTGTTTAAAGTGCTACCTAGAAAAATTTGAGTTATAGTTATTATCATTATTATTATTATTATTATTATTATTATTATTATATTGAGACTCAGCAACATTAAGTGATTTGTCCAGTCTGCCCATATATAAGATACACAAGAACCATAGCCTTGGAAGACATTTAAAGAAGTCATTTGATTTCTTTTGCTAATTTTCCCCCTCTTCTTCCTGTTTTGGGGGTTTTTTTGTCTTTTTGAAGGGGGGAAGGCAGGGCAATTGAGGTTAAGTGACTTGCCCAAGGTCACACAATTAGTAAGTGTTAAGTGTCTGAGGCCAGATTTGAACTCAGGTCCTCCTGACTCCTGGACTGGTGCTCTATTCACTGCACCACCTAGCTGCCCCACTTCTTTTTGTTGTTATTTAAATCTTTGTTATATAGAATAGTTCTCTTGGAGTGGGGAGGCAGAGGGATATAGGGAGAAATTTAGGTGACATAAAAGCAAAAATTGCAATAAAATTTTATTTTTTTAAATAAAGTCATTTGATCTAGCCATCAGCATCATGGCTCTAGGCAACTAGGTGATGAAGTGGGTAAGAGCTCTGGTCCTGGAATCAGAAAAACCTGACTTCAAATCCAGCCTCAGACACTTACTAGTTGTGTGAATCTGGACAAGTCAATTAACCTTCCTCCATCTCAGTCTGCTCCTCTGTAAAATGAGGATGATAATAATACCTATTTCACAAGGTAGTTGTGAGGATAAAGTGGATATGTACACACACACACACACACACACACAGTTGTTCTTGTTCAGTCATTTCAGTTGTGTCCAACTCTTCGTTATCCCATTTGGGGTTTTCTTGGTAGAGATACTAGAGTGGTTTATCATTTCCTTCTCCAACTTATGTTACAAATGAGGAAACTGAGGCAGGTAGGCTTAAGTGACTCACCTAGGTTCACACAGCAAGTAAGTATCTGAGGCTGAATTCGAACTCAGTAAATGAGCTTTCCTGACTCCAGGCCCAGCATTTTATGTATTGTACCACCTAGCTGTCCAATATCTATATCTATATATACACATATATACATGCACATATGCCCAGAGTATTCTATAAGGGTTGAACCTAAGTTATACAAAAAGGATGGTTTGCTTTCCTACTACTACAATTTTCTTGATCGGGAACTCTGGATAGGATTGTTTCCAAGTAGCCAAGATCCTGTAGAGAGTTTACTGCTCTTAGATGTCCCCTTTGACCAAGAGATTCAGCTACTAGGTTTATAACCCAAGGAGATCAGATCCCACCCATAACAAATATCCAACCATTCCCCAGGCAATGAGCATCCACTTGGTTTCTACTTTTTTTTTGCTATCATAAAAGTGCCACTATGAATAAATTGTGGTATATGAAAGCAATAGTAGCTGATATTTCTATAACGCTTTAAGGTTTGCAAAGCAATTCACATAGATTATCTTATTTGGTGTGATATAGAATATTCCTATCCTGTAAGAAATGGATAAATATGAGGAATTCAAAGAAACTTGGGAAAACTTGTCTGAACTGATGTGTGAAGTAGGAAAATAGTATACACAATGACTACAACAATATAGATGGACAAAATGCTGAAATGAAGTGAAATGCTATGTAATTGTAATGAATAATCTTGGCCCCAGAGAGGAAGCATCTACCCCACTTTCTTAGAGAGGAAAGAAGGAATGAACAAATGAAAGAAGGAAGGAAGGAAGGAAAGAAGGAAGGGAGGGAAGGAGAGGAGGGAGGAGGAAGAAAAGGAGGGAGGGAGGGGAAGAGAGAGAAAATAATGGAGGAAGGGAGGGAAGAAGGGAGGAAGGAAGAAACAGAGGGAGGAAAGAAGGGAAGAAGGAAGGAAACAAGCATTTATTAAGCACAAACTATAGGCCAGCCAAGGAACTAAGTATTTTGCAAATATTATCTCATTTGATCCTCACAACAACCCTGTGAGGTATATGCTATTATGATCCTCATTTTACAATTGAGGAAACTGAGGCAGGCAGCAGTTAAATGATTTGCTCAGGGTCACACAATTAGTAAATATTTGAGGCTGGATTTGAACTTAGTTTTGTCTTTCTTCAGGCTCGGCACTTTATCCACTGTGGCACTGAGATAAGGGATGATGGGTATTGAATGGTCACTGTATAGGGGTTCATTTCACTTAGTTATCTTTCTTTGTTGCCATGAAAGGTTCATTTGAAGACAGAGGAAGTAGATGTCCAGAACAGATTTTAAAAACAGAAAATATAAAAAAAATAATTTTTAAATGTTATTTTAAAATATACTGATTAACATGAAGGTTCTGAATCTCTGCATACCTGCAGAGCCAGGCCACACACAGACTGAGGCTGTGGTATCAAACTTGCCCACTGAAGAATGGAGATGGAAGGAGGGAGAGGAAGCTAAGAAGGAGAGAGTATCCTGGGGGCAGAACTGGCTGAGCTGTTTTCTTTAGGCTCAAGAAGAATGGCGGGAAACAGCAAATTGGGATCTCCACTCCCCTCTAAGATTAAAACAGACCAAAGCTACAAATCAATAACCAGCTGTGAAATATCCCTGGCTAAGCTTCAAATGAAACTAGAAAGAGAGAAAGCCAAACAAGGTTGCCAGAAAGGCTGACAAAGAGGAAAGAGGCCCACACAAAATGACCACATAAGGTCATTAGCCAACTATCAAGCAACAAGCATTTATTAAGTGTCTACTGTGTGCAAGGCATTGAAAATAAAAAGACCAAGGTAAAACAGACTTTTCCTTCAAAGAGTTTACATCCCAACAGAAGACACAATATTTATACCTATAGACATGTATGTAATATTTGCCACATAAATGCAAGGTAATTTTGAAGGGGAAAGGTGGTGACCATTTGGGGGGTAAGGAAATTTTTCATGTGAAAAGTGTTATTTTGGGCACCCAAGTTCTCACGAAAAATCAGGGAGCAAGAGATAAAAGAAAGAGGAAAAGGACCCTTATGCACAAAAATATTCATAACAGTTCGTTTTGTGAAGAACTCTTTGCAAAGAACTGGAAACTGAGGAGGGTGTCCATCAAGTGGGGAATGACTGAGAAAATTCTGTTATATGAATTTGATGGAATACTATTGATCTCTAAGAAAAAATGACAGGGACAATTTCAAGAGAAACCTAGGAAGATTTGTATGAACTAATTCAGAATAAAGTCAGCAGAAATAGGAGAACAATCTATATAGTAACAACATCATTGCAAAAAGCAAACAATTCTGAAAGACTTAACAGCTCTGGTCAACGAAATGACCAATCACAATTCCAGAGGGCTCAAAAGGAAGCATGCTTCCTACCTCCTGACAGAGAGCTGAGGGACTCAGAATGAGTCATTTATTGAGGCATATATTTCTTTTTAATATAGCCGATGTGCATGTTTGCAACAGGGGACTTTGTTTTTCTTTCTTCTTCAATGAAGGCTGGGGTGAGGAGGAGGGAAGGAAGGAGAATTTTCATTGCTTAAAAAATAACAATAATAAAAAGAAAATCAAGGTGTCTGAGATTACAAGGATCTTTTTTCCTTCCCCTCTCAGAAAGAAAAAAAAGAATAAGCTCCCAATTTTCATTAGCCATCCCCATATCCCAAATTGTTTTCTAAGACAGTCACACTAGATTCCCATTAAGTGGCCTTTAGGACTCATTTTGTCTATCTTGCTGATAGAAGAATAATAAGGGAGAAAATGTCTTGTATTCTGTGATTGTATCAGTTAATCAGCAAGCATTTAGTAATCTACTATATGCTAGGCACAAATATCAAAATCATCCCTGTCTTCAAGGAGCTTACATTCTGAAGGAAAGTCGTGTACACATACAATACTACACAGAATAAATACATGGTAGTTAGGGAGGGAGGCTCCTAGCAGTTGGGGGATCAGGAAAGTTAACTGGACCCCTCCTTCCCCAAAGCTAGCTGCCAGGAGCTAGGTAGAGTCTATATGGCCATCCCTCCTAGATTCTCCCTCTCCTTCTGCCGCCAAAAGCAATCTCCTTCCCTCTGCATCAGTTTAAAAAGGGAGAAAGAACTGCCCATCAGATTTAATTAGGAAGTTCCAATTGATATTTATGGCAGATACTGGGGGCCTCTGCCAAAATGCTATCTGCTCTCACAGACCTTGCCGGCAGACTGAAGGACAAATAAAGCTTAAGAAGAGACCTGTCCTAAGGAAATTACTCTTTATTATCTGAACTGTGCCTGATATGGGGAGGGGAGGGGCATTGTCCAGACACTGATTTTCCTGGGCCACCCCAACCCTGTCCAAGTGGTGGGCTGAGAGTAAACCTGAGGAGGGGGATCCTGGAGACAGGGACTGGGAAGAACATGTGGAGAGGCAGTGGTCCCTCTGATACTGTTCTGAGGTGACTAGTTTGTGAAAGAGGAAGAGAGGGAACGTATAATCTTTATGAACTGAAATAAAGGGGTGGGAGGTGAGGCTCTGAATGGTGTTTTGCCAATCATCTGGATAATTTGGAGCTTCTTCCCACAATGGTCAGTACAATGCAGTGCAACAAAGGTTAGCAATAGAGTGAAAGGACTTGGGTTTCAATCCAGATGACTATATACCCAGATACTTACTATCTGTGTGACCTCAGACAAATTACTTTCACTCTCTGGACTTCAGGGGCCCAGCTGCTATGTATTGGAGTTGGATTAGATGACTGATAAGATATCTCCCAACTCTAAAATCCATGATCCTTTAACAGACCCTTTAGGTTCTCAAGTATGTCCCTTTGCCTGAATCCAAACTTCACAGTTTGTGAAATCCCCAGGGATTTGTTCTGTGAAGTCTGGATTCAATCAAAGGGCTGCACTTGAGGACCTAGAGAGCCACATGTGGCCTTGAGGCCATAGGCTCCCCAATCCTGACTATCCTGAGGTTCTGAGAACCTACATTGTTGTCCTCAAGAAGGATCAAACATACAGAGATGAAAAATCTACTTTTGCCTCAGTTATTTAGGTCAACTGGGCAAAAGTGGAAAGACTATTGGGGAAGTTATATAAATCACAGAATCGTAAATTTAAAGCTAAAAGGTACCTTAGAGTTTATAAGTCCATAGGTTTATAAATCTAAG
This sequence comes from Petaurus breviceps papuanus, assembly GCF_028583685.1. NCBI lineage: Eukaryota > Metazoa > Chordata > Mammalia > Diprotodontia > Petauridae > Petaurus > Petaurus breviceps. The sequence goes on along the minus strand of NW_027187398.1, from coordinate 4,217,473 downwards.
AGTCTGGCATATAATAAGCTCCTAATAAATGTTTATCTATCTATCTGTCTGTCTGTCTGTCTGTCTGTCTGTCTGTTATCCATCCACCCATTCAGCCATCCATCTCTGGCTAGCTATTTAGCTATCTAGCTTTCTATCATTTTAAGGGACCTCAGAGGCCATCTAGTCCAACTACTTCATTTTACAAATTCCCAGAGACATGAAATGACTTACCCCATGGTCACAAAAGCACTGAATGTCAGAGCCAAGGTTTCATATCAGGTCTTCCTAACTCCCCAAGTCCAGGGCTCCTTACTATGCCATGCCCTTCCTCAGATCCTTCCAGTTTAGCGAATCCCCTGGCTCTATTCACAGATTGGAGAGGAGAGTGGGGAGGAAGCTGCATTTCCTCCCCCTACCCTGCTCCTACCCCCAGTTCTAAGCCTTCCAGATAGCATACATTTCTCTCCTCGTTCAGCTTTCTCCCTCTCCACCACAGGAGTTGGGACTTTGAACAGGAACACAAGCCAGAGAACTGTTTTCTGGGTGTAGCTCAGCCAGTGAGCCTTGGGTGGGTAGATGGAGGTGGGGCTGTTAAAAAGCTCTAATTAGCAATAAGTGGCTCTGAACACACAACTCCCTCTTGTCATCACTGGCAACCAGGAGGCACAAATATTTAGAAGACCTTTAAGATAAAAATGGATTCATTCCTTTTTCTCCCCCTACATGTTCTCCAACTAGGCAACAATGAGTCTAACAAGACATGTAGGAGTGAAGACCAGTCAGCTGAGTGCAGTGATGGGAAGGATGAGGCTAGCGGATGGTGGGGAGGGATATCCTCTCACATCAGAAGCTTGGATGAAAAGGAAGTAAAAATACCCATGACCTCTGGTGAGAAGGTTGAGCCCTGTCTCTCAGCCAATGTCAAGCCTGTCCTGGCTACCTATTGGACACTGATTCCACTGCAATCAGAAAGAGATTTACTTCTTTGTATTTTCCCTCAAGGAGACTCTGGAGAAATGGCTCATAATTCCCAGCTCTAGCCACTTTTCCTCAGCTTTGGTAGCATTTTAGTTCCCAGAGTTCCAAGATGGAATTCCCACTGATCTTCAAAGAAATAATTCATAATGGACCCCTCAGCCCTATTGTTTTCTCGACCCCTGATATCTCTTTATTCTCAGCCAGTAGAATATAATCTCCTTGAGCCCAAGACTGGTTTTAACTTTTCATTGTATTCCCAATAATTAGGTATGTACCTGGTGGATTTTATTCAGTAGTTTCAGTCATGTCCAACACCTTGTGACCCCATTTGGGGTTTTCTTGGTGAAGATACTAGAGTGGTTTTGCCACTTTCTTCTCCAGCTCATTTTACAGCTGAGGAAACTGAGGCAAACAGGATTAAGTGACTTTCCCAGGGTCACACAGATAGTATCTGACACTAGATTGGAATTCAGGTCTTCTTGACTCCAAGTCCATCACTCTATCCACTTTGCCACCTAACTGTCCCCTGGGGGTAATAGGCATTTAGTAAATGCTTATTGAATTGAATTGTCAGTCATTCAACAAACATTTAGAAGCTCCTGTTATACATAGAATATTATATAAGGTAAAGAAAGATGCAGTGACAAATTAGACACTGCCCCTGATTATCAGAGTGCTTAAACTCTTGTGGGTAAGAGAAGAGAAGTACATAAACAGGTATTGTAGAAATTAAGTATACGGGGAGAAATATGAAATCCTCTGGGCAGCTAGGCAGTGCAGTGGATAGAGGGTTAGATGTAGAGTCAGGAAGACCTGAGTTAAACCCCTGTCTCCGATGCTTATTTAGCTGTGTGACCTTAGGCAAACTCCCTCAAGCCTATACTTACTCATCTGTAAAATGGGGATGACAAATAAGAGAGCCTACCTCTAACAGGGTGGTTATGAAGAGTAAGTAAGATAGCCTATGTAAAAGTGCTTTGCAAACCTCAAAGGGTGATCATATTCTATTTATTAGTTATTATATTATATTTATACTACATAAATGCTAGCTATTATTCTTATGTTTCAGAGATGGAAAAGGCCACTACTCGTTGAGTGAAGTCGCTGAAGGTTTCAGAGAGGAGGGGACATTTTGTACAGACAGCATGGCAGAGATGTTGGGGGCGGAAAAAGGAAGAGTATTCCAAGTATAGGAAACAGAAGCGTGACCCAGCCCCAAATCAGGACCAAACGGGATGTGAAGATACATGTGTAGGGCTTGGTGTTTAGGCCAAGGGAGCCTTCCTTCTATTCCTCCACCTTTCATCTTATCAGAGCCTCAAGCAGGGACAAATTCTCTGCTTCCCCTGACCTTGCTTCAGTCCCAGGTTTTCAGTCATAGTCACAACTGAACCTTCATTTCCTAAGAATAGAAAGGTTTTCCAAAAATTAACCCACAGATATTCCTCTTCCCCTGCCCCAGTCCTATGCTCATGTTGTCAGACAGGGTGAAGCAAGAGGAAATGCTGAGTTCTCTTCCTGAATTTCTTCTACACGTACTATGTGCCTTAGTTTCCTGATCCGTAAATAAATGTGAGAAGAACAAGGAGAACTTTATCCATCAAAGCAACCCATACTGGGGAGGCCAGGTAGCACAGCGAGTAAGAGCACCGGCTCCAGTGTTGAGAAGACCTGGAGATCGAATCCGGGCTCAGACACTTAGCACCCACCCAGAAACACCTGGCCATGTAACCTTGAGCAAGTTACTTAACCCCAATTGCTTAGGGGTGGACAGGTGGCTCAGAGAGTAAGAGCACCGGCGGGATGACCTGGATCAAATCTGGGCTCAGATACTTAGCACCACACCCAGAAATAACTGGCCATGTAACCTTGAGCAAGTTACTTAACCCCGATTGCTTAAAAAAAAAAAAAAGCAACCCATAGTTCTGGGAAGACAACCAAGATGGTGAGGGAAGCTCATAGTCATGCCAGATCAGAAGTGGTTATTGTTGAGTTGTTGTTCTGTTGTTGCTGTGTTTGTCCTTCGTTCTCAAAGAGGACCGTGACATCAGGGAGATGATGACATCACTTGTAGTTGACTCTGATTCTAGTGAGGGCGGGCTGTGCAAGGTCACCAGCCTCACTTTCTCCTCCAGAGCCATCTGGGTCCAGTGGCCTGATATTCATCAGGATGACTGGAGATGGCCCAGGATGCAATGGGAGACTGGGCCTTTTAAGTTAAGGTATTTTCAGGTTCTCACTTTGAGTGAGGTAATGCCCATTCAGTGAATAGACTTCTATGAGAGAAAATGTGGGTCTTTAATCTGCAAAAGAGAAAACTTGTGGGGGCATAATGGCAATCTTCAAACATTTAAAAGGCTGTTATTAAGGAAGAAGAAATAGGTTTGTTTGAATTGTCATTCCCAGAAGGCAAAAATGGGTTCAACAGGTGAAGATGGCAAAGGAAAATTTAGGCTTGATGCAAAGAAAAACCTCTTAATGATTAGAGCTAAAAGAGGAATGGATTGCCTTCAAGAGGGTGTGGGTTAAAAAAAAAAGAGGGTGTGGGTTCCCCTGAGACCTTAGTTCAAATCTAGCCTCAGACACTTACTAGCTGTGTGACCCTCAGCAAGTCACTTAACCTCTTTCTGCTTGTGTTTCCTCATCTTATAAAATGGGAATCATAATAATAGCACCTGCTTACCAGGATTGTTGTAAAGATAAAAATGTATTTGTAAAATATTTCTCAAATGTAAGGTGTTATATAAATGCAAACTATTATTAAAGCAAAAGCTGGATGACCATTTTTCTGGTAACTTGGGGAGGGGATTTTTGTCTAAGCATGGGTTGGACTAGATCAGGAATTCTTAATCTTTTTTTAGTGTCATTGGACCCCCTTTGGCAGTAAAACCTATGGACTCCTCCAGATACTGTTTTTAGATGCATAAAATAAAATACATAATGTGATATAGAAAACTAAATGTATTGAAAATCAGTTGTCAAAATTATTTTAAAACATGTTCATAGTCCACAGGTTAAGGACCACTAGACTAAATGATGTCTTATTTTCCTTCCAATTCAAATATTCTGTGACTCTTTCATTTCCCTTCTCCACCCCCTCAACTACATCTTTTACCTCCATGCCCTTGCAGAACCCATCCCCCATACTTGGAATACTCTCCCTACTCACCTGTACTTCTCAGAATTCCTACTTCCATTCAAGATCTCATATAAGATGTCTCTTGTTCTCTCTAATTGTTAGCAATCCTCCCAAAATAAAATTTTAAAATATAATTTGTTTACTTATTTGTGTCTATGTTGCTTCCTCCCAATAGACTGTAAGCTCCCAGGGAGAAAGAACTGTTTTCATTTTTGTCTTTGAATCCCCAGCATCTAGCAATGAGGTTGATCTGCAGTGGGCAATTAATAAATTCAGTTCTTAAACTGAACTGACTTGACTTGAATCTTGGCAACAAAGCATTGGAGGAAGGTGATTGTCAGTGCAATGAGAGAGGAGAAGAAGAAATAAATATGCCTTATGTCTCATGAATAAGACAGGTTCCCAGTTGAGTACTTTGTCATTGTCCCTAGGAACTAAGGCAAGACCCTGTGGTCCTCTCCTTCTGCCCAGCCAGCTCCCCCATTTCCTCTGGGGTTAGGCTGTCCAGTCCCTAGAAAAATCATTGCCATCATCTCTAGCTAAATGCCCTATTCTTTCAAGGAGAGCTGAGAGAGGAAGCTTCAGGGCCTTCAGCATCTGCAGCATCCAAGCTTAGGATTTCAAGTTCCCCAAACCAACATCCACACCCCCACCATCTCCTCTCCTCTTGTCCATCCATCAACATTCCTAAAGAATTGGCTAATATCAGAGTGCCACCTAGTGGCGCTGAGAACCTAGTGGTCCATGGCCTGTACAATTCTGCCTCCACTCTCTCCACTCCCGTTATCTGTCTGTCTGGAGAGACCCTTTCTCCGTCTTTGCCCATCAGTCAGTCAATCCACATCCCCTGAGCATGTGTACAAGGAGATACCCGCTGTGCCTGTTCATTGAGTCAGCCTCCCTCTGTCTCTCTTTGTCTTGTTTGCTTCTCTGGCTCTCTCCGGCTCTACCCTACCAGCTATCTCTCTGTTTCCTGCTTCTTTGTCTCTCTGCCTGCCTGTGCCACCTAGTCCTACAAATCGCCAGGGCCCTGCTTAAAAGATAGAATCCTATATTTCAGAGCATTTTCCCCTCTTCAAAATTCAGTTGTCATAAAAGAGACCCCAGTTTGAGTCCATCAAGAAAGTGATGAAAGGCCACTCATGGTCCCTGGACTTAATAGCCTTCCCACATCCTTCTGTGTGCATGGCAGAGCCTTCATCGGTGTTTGTCAAAGGAATGGGGTATTATGATCTGGGACATTAATCTAACAAGGAAGTAGGTGGAGGGGGGTGCCAGGGGACAATGTGTTGAGGGAGCAAGGAGGCAGACAAAACCAAAACCTCTTAAAGGCCACAATAAATTGCTTATTTAAATATATTACCAAAACTCAGAGTCAACTACCCCTACTTTGTAACTGGGGTGGGAGGTGGGAGGGGGAGAATGATGGAAGGGGGTCGGAGAAGAGGGAAGAAAAGGAGCCACTCTCTCCCTTCTGGGGGATAGCCCACGAAGGGAATGGGAGAGATGCCAGAGAGAACAGCCTCTTTATTAACACAAATTATTTTATTTGACTAAAGGTAATCATCCTAAGTGAGGTCAACGGGGCCTGGCACCGGGGGAGCAGCCCTGTGGGCTAGTTGGTGTTGCCATGGTGATGGAGCCAAGTTCACTTAGAGAGTGACTCTCTTGTTGCGTTGGGCGGCTCTCCCAAAAGAGGTAGGTTCTGGTCTGCAGCTGGCCAGGTGGCCTCGCTCCCTGGGCCTCTCTGTAGCCGAAGAGGAACCCAAAAGAACTAGGGGACCCAAATACACCCCCTTCAATTTCCAGAGAGAGAGAAAAAGATGAATGCTAGATTCCGTCTCCCTGAGAAGCCAGTTCTAAGGGAGGCAAGGGGCAGAATCACGGGAAAGGAGGATATAACCGTAACAATAGCTGACATTTGCCTTCCGGTTTGCTAAGCACTTTTCCATTCATTGTATCTTATTTGATGTTCACAACAGCCCAGTAAGGTAGGTGCAATTATTCCCATTTTACAGATAAGGAAGTTGAGGCAAGACAGGTTAAATGATTTGCCCAGACTTCCCCATCTAGTAAATTTCTGAGGCAGAATCAGAACCCCAGTCTTCCTGACACTGAGTCTGGCATTCTATCCCTTTTGAGATAGGAACAGATGGTGGACGGTACTTTCAAGGTCATCAAGACCAATACACTTCATTTTATAGATGAGGAAACTGAGGCCCAGAGAGGTTAATTAAGTTGTCCAAGGTCATGCAGGCAATAAATGGCAGTGCTGGGAATCGTACCCGGGCCTTCAGACTCCAAATCTCATGACCTTTACACTCTATCATGCTGCATTTCTTTATCAATCAGTCAGTCAATAAGTATCTATTAATCACTTACTGTGTGTCAGGCACTGTGCTAAGCTATAAGGACACCAAACACACA
>NW_027187398.1:4210622-4210937 GCF_028583685.1 Petaurus breviceps papuanus | reverse complement strand
GCTGGGGCGGGGGCACTAGCAGCTGGAGAGACTGAGAAAGGACTGTGATTTGAGCTGACTCCTGAAAGAAGTCAGCTTCTTGAATAGGAGAGTGTCCTATTCAAGGAACAGCAAATAGGCCAATGTGACCAGCTTGTAAAGCATGAGGAGGGGAGTCAAGTGGAAGGAGAATGGAAAGTTAGGAACCCAGTCTTCAGTTACCAAAATATTGTTCCAATGATGATTGCAGAGAGGGGCTCAGAACATTATCAACAAACCTGTCATGGTTACACACACACACACACACACACACACACACACACACACACACACACA
>NW_027187398.1:4201926-4210612 GCF_028583685.1 Petaurus breviceps papuanus | reverse complement strand
ACACACACACACACACACACACACACACACACACACACACACACACACACCAGTCTCTAATAGAATATAGAAGCCAAGAGATACAGCAGCTTTGTCTGGGGGAAGATAGCTTACATTGTCACTCCCCTTTTTCTATGCCCCGGAAGCCCAATTTCTCTCACACAGAGGCAGTTATGTGGCAAAGGAGAGCTGGACCTGGAGATAGAAAGATCTGCATTTAAATCTAGCCTCAGATACTTCCTTGCTGTATGACCCTGGGAAAGTTACTTAATTTGCCTGCCTTAGTTTCCTCATCTGTAAAACATGGTCAATAATGGCATCTACCTCTCAGGGTTGTCATAAGGATGAGATAATATTTGTAAAGCATTTGCAAACCTTAAAGAGCTATATAAAAGTTGTTACTATTATTATTGTTAATTGTTACACAATGCAATTTCTTTCAAGTGTCAGGCTAAGGAAGAGCCTTGTGTCCTTTCACACAGCTGCTCAGGCACCTAGAGAAATTCAGAGAGCATCAGGCTTTAAATAGTCCAGGGTCAGGGCATGAAATGAAGGAGAAAACCCTCCCAATGATCTTTCCTACCAATGGCTTCTAATGGGCCAACATAAAGCTAATCTATCAAAGGAGCACAATCCCTTACTTCTTTCTCTCCGATAAACCTTTTGCATGAAGGTAAACTGAGGCAGTAATGGGCACTCCTTTTAGGAATTTGGTAGCAAAGGAGGAGACAGACCTGGAGACAGGGTCCCAACTGAGCCACCTGTTCCAATAGCTAAGAGACAGTTGGTGATTGAAGCCCTGTATTTGAAGTCAAAAGATTGGAATTTGAATTTTATATAACCAAGCAAATCATTTAAACTCCTTAACCTTTAGTTTCTTCATCTATAAAATGGAAGTAACAATGCCAAGCTGTTGTCAGTATCAAAGGAGACAAAGATACCCAAAGGCTCTGCCAACTATAAGGCCTAAAGAAATATTGGCCTCATTCACAGTCTCTGCATCCCTTTTCCCACCTGGAAGGAAATGAAAGGAATCTAGGACCTAAAAATAGAAATCCCTAAGAAAAGGGCTTTAACACTTACTAGCTGTGTGACCTTGGACAAGTCATTTAACCCCATTTGCCCTGCCTTCTCCCCTCCAAAAAGCAAAAAAGAAAAAAAGAAAAGAGCTTACACACACACACACACACACACACACACACACCCCACCCAGTGTCACATACACCTCTTGTGACTCCTTTTTCCCTCTAGGCTAGAATAAAATATCCTTCACAGTCTGCTTCCATTACTGTACTACTGGATGTTCTCTACACCTAACAATTAATCTCCTCCCTCTGTGCCTTTCTATAGGCTGTCCCTCATGCCTGGAATGACCTCCCTCTTCACTTCTGCTTCTTAGAACCTCTAGCTCTCTTCAAGGCTTAGAATCAAGTTCTATCTCAGGCTTTTCCTAAGTCACCCAGTTATTAGTGTTCTACTCCCCTGCACCCTTGCTGTCCCCAGAAAAAAATGTTTTGCATTTATTTCACATTGACTTTGTAATTATTTTTTTATACTTGTTGTTATAGGGATTATTTTTATTTTTTGTGTCTGTATCCTTAATGTCCAAACCTGCCATATAGTAAGAGCTTATTAATGTACAATGACATGCTTTGGAATGATTTGGATACAGAGGCCACATGTGGCCTTGAGGCCACATATTACTGTCCCCTGGACTGACCCTAGCATCTATGTGTATGTAAGGAGGTAGGCATCTTTGCTGCCATATCAGAAAAGAACAAAGTCAAATTTACCCCACTTTTGACCAAAATGGGACATGGAGTCTGCTCGGAGCCCCAGGAAATACATCACTCTTAGCCTTCAGTATCAAGCCAGCCACCAGATTTCCTTGTCTAAACACCTCTCAGAGCCAATCCTGTAATAACGTTTAGCTCAGGCCTAAACTTTAATCAATGGATCTAAGACTCAGGCACAATCAAAAGCAAGGAAGAAAAGAGATTAGCAGATGCCTAGAGCTGATGGGAGGGAGAAGAAGAGGGGGAGCTCTCTTAATGGGATCTGGGGGCCTTTCACTCTCCCTTCCCTGTGGATGGCTGTAAAGGGTACCCGGGCAACTTCCTGGTTACACTGCTACTAAGCAGAGTTATAACTAGGAATCTTTGCACCCGGGGCAAGAACCATAAACCATACCCTGGGCACTCACTTCATTTAAGAGATAAGGGAAGAAAATTCCTCTTGTGGAAGAAATAAAAACCCTGAAACATCAGCAAGAGTCTCTTAAAAAAAAGTCTCTTTAAGAATACCACCATTTGGAGGGGAAGAACAGAAAGGCAAAAGGGAATGGGTCAACCTTATTCTCATTGAATTTGGCTTAGGGAGGGAATGAAATACACACTAAATAGGGTATCTCACCTTACAGGAGAGTAGGGGGGGAGGGGATGAGAGGGGGGATGATGGAAGGGAGGGCAGGCTGGTGGGGAGGGAAGTTGGAAGCACTCACTTTTGAAAAGGGACAGGATCAGGGGTGGCCAGGTAGCACAGTGAGTAAGAGCACCGGCTCCAGTGTTGGGATGACCTGGGGATCGAATCCAGGCTCAGATACTTAGCACCACACCCAGAAATAACTGGCCGTGTAACCTTGAGCAAGTTACTTAACCCCGATTGCTTAAAATAAAAAGAAAAGAAAAGGGACAGGATCAAAGTAAAGAATAGAACAAGTGGGAGGTGGGATAGGAGGGAGAGAAATATAGTCAGTCTTTTACAATATATCTACGATGTTATTGTTTTGCATTAGCCACACAAGTATAACCTATACTGAACTGCTTATCTTCCCAGTAAGGGTGGGTGACAAGGGAGGAAGGGAATGAATCTGGAATTCAAAGTTTTAAAATCAAATGTTTATAATATATACCGTGTTTCCCCGATAATAAGACCTATCCCGAAAATAAGCCCTCCCCTTACTGTGTAAGATTCCTCTAAAATAAGCCCTCCCCCGAAAATAAGCCCTATTGAGATTGCTACTGTAGTGAAGGTGATCCCCTGTGCTACACACTACATTACGGTACCCTCTGTATGCACTGTCCCTCCCCCCCCAGGTGAAACGCATGCCACGCTCTGAGCTGCATCCAATCAGAGCTGCAGCAGTGAGCGCATCATCCTGTTCTTCCCCAGTGATTTGCTTGCTGGCGCCATTGAGAGCAGTGCCGCGGAGGAGAGCTGAGGCAGGACAACATAAAAACCTGGTATGTAAACGGGAGTGAGGGGGCATGATGGAGGATAAAAAGGGCATGATGGAGGAAAAAAGAAGAACTCAGGGGGCATGATGGAGTGAAAAGAAGGACTGATGGTCATAATTTTATTATTCTGTCTGTTTTGACCCCCAGACATGAGTACAAAAAGGAAGAGCTATACTGTTGAGTATAAGAAAGCAATTGTAGAGGAGTCACATGTCATTGCTGTCAATGTTCATTAAAATAAGCCCTCCCCTGAAAATAAGCCCTCTGGTGTTTTTCTGTCCAAAAAATTAATAAGACAGTGTCTTATTATCGGGGAAACACGGTATATATATACTATGATTAATATTACTTTACATGTAGCTGGGAAAAAAGATATACAGGCACTGGGGCATGGGGATCCACTGTGCCCTACTGGAAAGTCAGAGGGGGTATGGGAGAAAGCAGATTGGAGGAGGAGATATCCAGTGGGATCACTATTTTGGGGTGGTGGGTAGGGGAAAAATGGGAAGAAAATTTGTAACTCAAAATCTTGCAGAAATGAACGATGTAAACTAGAAGTTAATAAAACATTTGAGTAAAAAAAAGAATACCATCACTTGAAGGGGTAGAGGAAAAACAGGGAAAGAACTCACCTCAGCCCAGTCCAGCTTGCTATTTTAACTTATTAATCTTGCTACCTAGGTGCTAAGTTGTCATTTTTGCTTTCTGAAGGACTGCAAGTGTTATCAGGGCCCTCTAAATTTTGTGGCCTGGGGCAAAGCCCTAATCACAAAGCCCTAGTTATAGCTCTACTGTTACAAGGTCTCAATCAAGTTTATTGCCACCACTGCTTCCCAGGGCAGGTGAGGAAAACTTTGCTTCCCCCTTCTTCCCCTCCCCCTCCACACTTATTCCTATCTTTAAGGAAATTGAGGTAGAGAGTGGAGAAATAACTTATTTAAGGTCAGACAGGTAGTGGTCAAGTTGGGACTGGAACCTGAGAGACAATGGAATTCAAGGGTAAGGGAGGTATAAGACCTTGGAGCTCTCTCAGAAAGGAGAGATGCTGCACAAAATACCACTCCATAGCTTGGCTATGGCTGGATGCCATCTTTGTAGGAGGCAGGAGGATGGATGGAATTACTGCTGGAGGTCCCCTCCACCTCCTCTAGAGACAGAGGGTGGGAAGAAGGAGGAAACAAACGAGAGTCACCATCTGCCCTGAATAAGTTATTAACACCCAGGCAAGATTAATCAAGCCCAGAAACCTAGAGCAGACCCCTAATTAGTTGCTGCTGATAACTATATTTGTCATCCTCTCCCAATTATTCTACTGTAAATTTCAGAGTTTAATTGCACCTTGTTCTTCATTGAAAGTGTCAGTGTTTGCACACGCTCCCCTAATTCTTTAGCAAATTTGACAAAATTCAGCATTAAATATAGATTATCTTTAGATTTCCCTAATTAACACAACCAAACTGTCTCAGACCTAAATATTTCTCCCAGTCCCATAAATCTGCCCTGTCCCCAGAACATGGAGGGCACTGTACAAGAACCAGGAAGAGGCCAGCAGTCAGTCAGTCAATCAGTCAAGAACTTATTTAAGAGAGAGGAGCAATGGCCCGAGGAAACATTAGTGTGAAGTAACTTGAACTAGAACTTACACACTTGTATAAGTTCCAGAGCATCTGAAGGGTAGGGAGTGAGGGGAACTAGCAGTTGAAATTAAGGCTGAGCTACAAGCAAGAAGGCCCATCCCCCAATTACCAAGATACAAGAAGAAAAGTCAGATCAAAAGCATCCCTAGGGACCAGCGAATGGTACCCAAATTGGGGGGGGGGGCATCACTTAGCTTTGGTGGCTGGACACTGACTCATCCAGCGGTGAGGAGACAGTCTGACTAACTGATGTTAAAAGGAGAGAGGGAGAGAGAGCAGGTGGGAAGACCTAAGGTCCACATATTAAAGGCAACAAATTCTTAACCCTGCAGATTCCCTATGACCTCATCCCTGACAGAGTATTGTAAATACAAAGAAAAAACCTCCCCCCTCCCCATGTTTTGTGATTTCATCTTCTATTCATTGTTGTCCATTTTAATCTGATTTCAACTGTTGGAAGATGTCAGTTCAGTAGGAGTGGTGAAGTATATTGACCTTGAGTTTCAAATTCTCCCTGCCCCATCACCCAGCAATGGCCATAGGTCAGATAGTCACAGCTCCTCTGTTTCCCCAACTTCACTACTCATCTCTCTTCCCCTTGTGTAGTATCCCAAACATATCCCAGTAGGATTGTCAGGGCAGCTAGGAGGTGCAGCGGATAGAGTGCTAAGCCTGGAGTCAGGAGAACCTGAGTTCAAATCCAGCCTCTGACACTTACTAGACCTTGGGCAAGTCACTTAACCTTGTTTGCCTCAGTTTCCTCATCTGTAAAATGAGCCTCAGAAGAAATTGTCAGTGGTTACTCCAGTATCTTTGCCAAGAAAACCCCGAATGGGGTCACAAAGCATCCCAAAGGACACAACTGAAAAACAGTTGAATAAAAGGATTATGAACCACAGTCTTCAGAGGAAGAAAATGAGGCATAGAGGGGCATAGGAGTAATTTAGTCTTACATGAGGCAATGCAGAATGGTGGAAACAATGTTGGACCTAGTTTTCATCCTCCTAAGCCAGTCCCAAGCACTTACTAGCTGCATGACCACAAGCAAGTCCCTTGATATCTCGGAGCCATACTTATCCCACATATAAAATATGGGTGATTGTACTTGGACCAGAAATGTCCTCAGAATGAGGAAGACTTGGGCTTTAGTCCTGCCCCTGACACATCCTGACTGTGTGACCCTGGGCAAGTCACTTAACCTCAAAGTATCCTCAGGCAGTTCTCTAAGACTAAGTAGCAGAGAAGGTGCCAACCTGTACCCATAGAGGAAGTTTGTTCACTGGAGATTCTTTACATGGATGAAATCACAGATCACAAGATCTTAGATTTAGGGGTGGGAGATAGTACAGAGGCCTTCTAGTCTAATCATTTCATTTTACAGATGAAGAAAATGAGATACAGAAAGATTAAGGGACCAGGACCAAAAAGAAAAGGGAAAAAAAGAAAAAGTTGTACTATTTATTTCACAGGATTGCTATGAAGAATGCTCCTTGAATACTTTAACATGCCATGTAAACAGCACATTATAAATAATAAGCTATTATGATTGATGGGCAGGTTAGATGATCTGGCTCCAAGAAGGCTTAAACCTTCATCTCTATCCTCTCTCCAATATCTCTAAAAATAACTTTTTTCTGACTTAAGGCATTGTCCTGAGTTAAAATGTAACCCTCCTATCAAATATCTCTGATAAGAATTTGCTATACAGGGATGGCTAAGTGGCGCAGTGAATAGAGCACCGGCCCTGGAGTCAGGAGGACCTGAGTTCAAATCTGGCCTCAGACACTTAACATAAAAACTGTGACCTTGGGCAAGTCACTTAACCCCAATTGACATGCCTTCTCCCCTCCAAAAAGAAAAAGAATTTGCTATACAAATCTAAAGGTAACTAAATAATATGCTAACATATTTAATAAATATAGTAATAATAATCATTACCACCATTTATATAGCACCATGTGCCAGGCAATGTGCTAAGTATGTTAAAAATAATATCTCATTTTATCCTCACCATCGCCCTGGGAGGTAGGTGCTATTTTACACATGAGGAAACTGAAGCAGAGATTAAGTAACTTGCCCAAAGTCACACAGCTAGTGCATGTCTGAGGTGGGATTTTAACTCAAGTCGTTCTGAATCCAGGCCTAGAGCTTTAGTCACTGCAACACCTAGCTGCCTACATTACCAAATGCTATATTACCACAAACTATGTTATGAAATCTACCCAGTGGATAAGAGGTCAAGTGATATGAATAGCTAGTTCTCAAGAGAATTATAAACCATTAATAATTATATGAAAGAATGCAATAAATCACATGTAACAAGAAAAAGGCAAATCAAAACAATTCTGAGGTTTGACTCACACCCAGAAAACTGACAAAGATGCCAACAGAGAGGACTAGTCAATGTTGGTGGAGTTGTGCAAAGGTAGGCACACTAATATAATAGCCTGTTGGTGGACTTGTAGATTGGCCCAACCATTTTGTAAAAGAATTTGGAATTATGTGAAGAAAATAACAAATGTCCATATTCTTTGTCCCAGAGACTCCATTTCTATGCATAGACCCCCAAGGAGGTCAATGAAAAAAGAAAGGCCCCCCATATACACCAAGATATTTATAGGGGCATTTTTTGTAGTGGCAAAGCGCTGGCATCAAAGTAAATTCCCACTCACTGGGCTAAACATCACATGAATAGAACGAACAGTTATTGTACCATAAGAAATTATGAATGTGATAAATATAGAGAAGCATGGGAAGATATACAAATTGATGCAAAGTGAAGTAAGCAGAACATGGAAAATAATAGACACAACAGCCACAATAATGTAAATGTAAAGGGAGGCAAGAATAAAACAATAAAAACTGAATTCTGTAAAATAATTTTTTAAAAGTTTGACCCACCGGGCGGGTAAGTGGCACAGTGAACAGAGCACCAGCCCTGAAGTCAGGAGGACCTGAGTTCAAATCCAGCCTCAGACACTTAACACTTACTAGGCCATGTGACCTTGGGCAAGTCACTTAACCCCAATTGCCCTAAAAGAAAAAAAGGCAAAAACAAAAGTTTGACCCAAAGAAGAAATACAAGAAGGTACCACCACCCCCCACTTCTTTGCTAAAGTGAAAGGTCATTTTTCAGTCATGTCTGACACTTCATGACCCCATTTGGGATTCTCTTGGCAAAGATACTGCAGTGGTTTGTCATTTTCTTCTCTGGTTCATCTTTTTACATAAGAGGAAACTGAGGCAAACAGGGTTAAGTGATTTGCCCAGGGTCACCATCTAGTAAGTGTCTGAGGATAGATTTGAACTCAGATCTTCCTGACCTTAGGACAAGCACTCTATCCACTGTACCACCCAGCTGCCCAACTATGGGTGTAGAACTGCATATAATGTCAGGGTTTTTGTTGTTGTTTTTTTTATTATGATGATTAATTTTGCTAATTTGGGTTTTTTTTTCATCTTTTTTATTTTCCGTTACAAAGAGTTGATCTCTGGAAAAGTGTACCTTGGGAAATGTAGGTAAGATACAAACAAAAGAGGCTAATCAAAATTTATTTTTTAAACTGTAACCCTCTTCCCACTAATTTACAAGTCACAGCACAGGATGTGACTGAACTAACTTATCAAATCCTTTTCACAGATGCAGGCTTTGAGGAAGGGGAAGAATGTGAGAACAAGAGGATACCAGGTAACTGCAGTGAGGGAAGAGTGTGGAGGGAGGGAGGGGAGGGGAGGGGAGGGAAGGGAGGAGAGAAGGAGAGGGCGAGAAGGGAGAGGAGGAGGAAAGGAGAAAAAGAAGAGGACATGGAAGAA
>NW_027187398.1:4198146-4201916 GCF_028583685.1 Petaurus breviceps papuanus | reverse complement strand
GAGGAAAAGAGAAGGGAGGAGATGAGAAGAAAAGTGAAGAGAGGAGAAGAGAGGGGAGGGAATGGAAGGAGAGGAGAAGGGAGAAGAGGAAAGGAGAAAGGAGAGAGAATGGAAGGCGAGAAGGAAGGAGAGAAGAAGAAAAGTGAGGAGAGGAGAAGAGAGGGAGTGAGAGGAGAGGAGAGGAGAAATGAGGGGAGGGAATGGAAGGAGAGGAAAGGAGAAGGAGGAAATGAGAAAGAGGAGATGGCATGGAAGGAGAGAAGAGAAGGGAGGAGAGGGGAGGAGAAAGAAAGAGAGGTAATGAAAGGAGAGGAGAAGAGAAGGGAGGAGAAGAAAGAGGAGGGGAGAAGAGGAGAGGAGAGGAGAGGGGAGGGGAGGAAAGGAGAGGAAAGGGAAGGAGGACCTGACTAATTTTCACCAAAGATCTACCATTCCTTCTTATGTATGATCCTCTAAATTGGAAATTAAATTTTCCAGGGTCAGGAACTGTAGCTAAAGTAAAGACTTTTCTATCTCCCAGGGGAGCTAGTACAGTTCAGGGAATAATTCCCCCTAAGGTTCATGCATACCCAGTAACATAGAGCATATAGTACCTTTGTACACAACTTTAGAGTCAAATGACAAGAGAATTGAACACTGACTCTATCACTCTTTGTGTGACCTTGGACACTTCACCCTCTCTTTCCTCAATCTCCTCATCTGTAAAATGATCAGGTTAGAACATACAACCTTGGAGGTTCCTCTTGGCTCTGAATTTCTGATTAATCTATTTGCATATTTCTCCTTTAATACAAATGGAGATGAACAGGGTGAGCCTATGGCCAAATTGAGACATCTTAGAAGTTCTTTTTTTCCTCCCCCACCTTTCCTGCTCCCCTTTCCCTCTTATTGGCCTCACTGCCCCTCATGACCTCCCTTCTGCATTACTGCCTTCTAGAAGAGAGTGCACTTCAGATGAGATGAGAAAGCTCCTCTCATATACTGCAGTCCTCCAAAGAATCACATATCCAATCCTCAAGTGTAGTTTCCAAGACCAGGGCTGAGAGAAAGCTTGCTTATTCCCTTCCAGAGAAGTCCTCCCAGTTCATCACCTGACCTCCCTCATGGGCCTGCTCCCTTGGCTGTTTCGGCACCAAATCTTCTCCCCAACCAGTCTCCCCCACCTGATGTAGAGAGCCAATAGCCAAGAGAAGTAGAAAGCAGGCAAGTCAACGGGTAGTTTAGCAGAAATTGGGCAGGGTTCCTCCCATCCTTTCCTTCTGTTATCCCAGCCCAAGATCCTCCATCCTCTCAGCCCCAGCCCACTACATGATTTCTATTGCCCAGACCAAACCACTGCTCAGGACCCCCAGGAGAGGGAAAGGTGAAATGATTCTTCTCTGAACAGGGCTTTCTAAAACACAGAGACTTGGGGTGGGGAAGACCTTCCCAATCCAACAATCAAATTCTCACCTGTCTTGGGTTGGAGGGATGAAGTGCTCCCTGTGGGGTGGTAGCATAAGGGGGGGGGGGGCCAACCCCATGCTTAGGGACAGCAGGAACAGCTTCTCTGTCCTTCTCTCTCTCCAGTCACTCTTCCTCTTGCCCCCCATCCCTCCCCCACCATGCAGCCTTGACATTCCCATGCTGGGCAGCCCACCCCTCTCCTTTCAGAAAAGGCAGCTGTATTAGAAGGGATGAGAAAGGGGAAGCCTATGAAGGGGGAGAAAGGGGGTGGGAGGGCAGTTACATCAAAGAGTCACAAAATGTATTAGAAGCAAATTTGGAAGGAAATCAATGGTATGTAATGAGATTTGATTTTTCTCCATGTTGGGTTGGGCTAGGGGTTATATATGGGATCTCTGTGTGAAAGGAGCACGGAGATTAGACTGGAGGATGAGGGTCTGGCCAGGGGGCTGGAGCAGCAAAGTGTGACGGCTCCATCATCAGTGTCAGGAGGGGAGAGGGAGGGACACACACACACACTCACAGAGACAGAGGGAAACATACAGAAATGAAGAGACAGAGGAACACAGAGGGGGACACACATACATAGACATACATAAAGATAGAGAGGGGCACATACATAAATATACAGAGAAGAAGACACATACATATACAGAGAAAAGAACAGGACACATATACACAGAGAGAGAAAAAGGTCTTACATGAACATGAACAAAGAGAGACATGCACACAAACACAGAATCAGACACACATACACCAGACAGACATACAAAGAGATACACACATAGAAATGGAAAGACATACATTCATACACAGATACAAAGAAATAGATATATATACATATACACAAGAGAGAGGGAGAGACACACATACACACAGAAAGTGTGTGTAGTGTCTTGTAGTGCCTCATGAGAGTCAATTGTTAAATTTTCAGGGTAATCACTACATTGGATATTGACAAACACTATAAACCAGGGCCTCATTTATTATTTTGTTGAATCTGGATTTAAGAAAGTGATAGAGAAAAGGCTAATAATACCAATTAAACTTAAAGAGTGTGTTGTGTTTTTCTTTTTTTCAGAGAGCCAGTTGTTAAATGTTTACCAGCACATCTCTCCATATGAGAGACACATGAGAATACTCGAGGACAGAGATACACATGAATACATGGAGATGAGGACATAACCACAGAGACATATGCATATACAAATATACACATTTATAAAAAGGAATACACTCATATGAAGAGACAAAAAAAAATCCACAGAGACAGTGGGATAGGTAGGAAAAGCTAGTAATACCCAGATATGGGGGAAAGAGGAAGAAGGGGAAGAGAATAAGTATTTAGATAACACCTACTATGTGTCAAGCACTATGCTAAGTGTTTTACAAATATTATATCAGTTAAAGAGAGAGATATCTGCATATACACAGGGACAGAGATACACACAGACACAAATGTAGAAACACACAACCACAAAGACAGAGATGCACAAACATACACAGTAAGAGTCACAAATACAGAGATACAAATGCAAATAAACAAATACACACACATATACATAGGATTAGAAATGCAGAGCGAGAGAATACTCTGTCTAGTGCCTGCTTTTCCAGGATTAGAATACTCCCAACCCCTTGTCCTGCTCCCCTATCCCCCCATCACAGAAGAAGCTAGCATAGCTAGCTAGCATAGTTCTAATATTTGACAGTTTGCCCAGAGAAGTTGACCTGAGAATGGGATACAGGAATTTTAATTTCTTGGTCTTCGGATGTGGATGTGGAGCTGTCCATGGTATAAGGGTGAGCAAGATGACACCACAGAACGACAGCAGTACAACAACTAGCTCAGAACTGGTCCTTTTGGTTTTTTTTGTTTAATAAAATTGAGACTTATGTAAATGTGATTTCAAACCATAATTCATGTTGTAAATCAGACTTCAGCAATTTTTGTTGTATAATTTTTTTTTTGTAAAGTGCAATTGTCTTTCAATAAGAAAAGGAGATTGTAGGGGCAGGTTTGGGGAGAGGACTCAGGAGAAGCTCTGTGGGAAGGGGAGGGGATTTGGGGGTTCCGAGAGGAGCCCATAGATTATTTTCAAGCACTTGTTAAGAAAGGCACTAGAGAGAAGGATACTGACTGTTCTAAATGATCTTCTCCTCCTAAAAGGACAGATAGTTTCTGATGGTAACCCGGGGAATTGTCTTTTCTTCCACTACACTCCCCACCTCATGAAAGCCCAAGGCTTCCTGGTCCCTGGGCCATGAGTGTAACTCAGGGACAGAGGGAACATGCCACCCCCTTACACCATCATCACCCCCTG
>NW_027187398.1:4190958-4198136 GCF_028583685.1 Petaurus breviceps papuanus | reverse complement strand
TGGCAGCTCTGCCTTGGCTCCCATCCCAATCAATAAACCAGCGGCTGCTATTGATGAGCCTGTAGGATATTTGAAGTCGACAGGAGCTGAGGGCAAACCAAGCAGGATGAAGAGTACAAGGCCATTCCTGGAGCCAGGGGAGGTCTAGGGTCTGGACTGAGTTTCCATTGCTTAACAGGAACAAAGAAAAGGGAAATACAGAGAAAGGGACATAGATGGCAGAGAGATGTACAAAAAGTGACTAAAGCAGGAAGAGAGAGATGGATAGAGACAGAAACATTGAAGCAGATATTAATTCAACAGACTTTTATTTGGGACTGTGCTAGGTGCTAGGGGCAATACAAAAGTTAAAAAAAGACAAGGTCTCCTTCATGGAGTATACAGTCATACAGAGAGATTTAGGACACATATGTAAGTTACTAGAATAAAAAATAAGAATAAGATAGGCTAATGAGAAAGCTATTATTAGCAAAGGATCCAATTAGGTGAGGGGGTGGAAAAGGTCATTATTAATTGGAAGAATCAGGTAAGGCTATGAAAAGGTGACTTTTGTCTGTGACTGAATGTCAAAGGATAGGTAGGGTGTTGGGGGATTTTTCAATCAACAAATATGTATTTTTTTCTCTCCCACCCCACTCCCAATGTAAAAGGAAAAAATATAAATAAAACCATGTAACAAATATGCTTAGTTAAGCAAAACATATTACTGCATTGGTAACATCCAAAATGTATATCTTATTCTGTACCCTGAGTCAAGAGGTGTATAGCATGCCTCATATCCTGGGTTATAGTTTTGGTGTGGATCAGAGATCCTAAATCTTCAAAGTTATATTTAAAATATTGCTGCTTTGTATTAATTGTTCTTCTTCTGTTCATTTCACTCTGCATCAGTTCCTACAAGTCTTCCATAGGTTTCTCTGAAATCTTCTTCATCATTTATTTTTTTAATTAAATTTAATTTTTTTGGTTACATTTTAAGTTCCAAACTGTCTCCCTCCCTCCTTCCCCACCTCCCTCCCAGAAAAGGTCAACATTTGACATATATGTGTAAAACCATACCATGCATACATCTATTTATCAATTCTTTCTCTGGAGGTGGATAGTGTCTTCCTTCATAGGTGATTTGTAGTTGATTTGAGTATTTATGATACTCAGAATAACTTAGCCCTTCACAGTTACTCTTCAAACAATATTTCTATTACTACAAACAATGTTTTCTTAGTTCTGCCCATTTCACTCTTCATTGTTTTATGCAAGTCTTTCCATGTTTTTCTAAAATCAACCAGCTCATCATTTTTTATGGCACAGTAGTATTTCATCACAATTCTATACCCCAACTTATTTATCCATTTCCCAATTGACAGGAATCCCCTTAATTTCCAGTTTTTGCCACCACAAGGAGAGCTGCTAATAAATATTTTTAAAATATATTTTTCCCCGATCTACATTTTTTCCCCAATCAACTTAATAGTGCTATTACTAGTTCAAAGTACATACACAATTTTATAACTCTTTGGGTGTAACTCCAGGTTGTTCTCCAAAATGGCTGAATCAGTTCACAGTTTCAACAATGATGTATCAGTGTCCCAATTTTTCCATATCTCCTTCATCATTTGTCATTTTCCCCTTCTCTTATTTTAGCCAATCTGATAGATGTGAGATAATATCTCAAAGTTGTTTTAATTTGTATTTCTCTAATCAGTAATGATTTAGAGCATTTTTATGGCTACATACAGTTTTTATTTCTTCATTGAAAAACTACCTACTCATATCCTTTGACCATTTATCAATTGGGGAATGACTCATATTCTTATAAATTTGACCAAGTTCTCTATACATATGAGACCTTTATCCAAGAGACTGTCTATAAAATTTTGCCCAATGTTTTGCTTTCCTTCTAATCTTGGCTAATTGGTTTCACTTGTAAAAATTTTTTTTAATTTAATGTAATCAAAATTATCTATTTTACATTTCATAATGCCTCTCTATCTCTTGTTTATTCATAAACTTCTATTCATAAGTCTGATAAGTTATATGTTTCATGTTTTTCCAATTTTTGTGTGATATCTCCCTCTATATGTAAGTAATGTATCCATTTTGATCTTATCTTGGTAAATGGTATAAAATATTGGTCTACACCCAGTTTCCGCCAGACTGCTTTCCAGTTTTCCCAACAATTTTTACCAAATAGTAAATTCTTATCCCAAAAGCTCAAATTTTTACATTTGCCCAACTCAAGGTTACTATAATCATTTACTACCTCATATCATATCTGTTCTGTTTCACTGATGCACCTTTCATACCAGATAGTTTGGGTAAGTACTGCCTTATAATATAGTTTAAGATCTGATACTGCTAAACCTCCTTCCTTTACATTTTTTTCATTAATTCCTTTGACATTCTTGACCTGTTGTTTTTCCAAATGAATTTTGTTATTATTTTTCCTAGCTCAATAAAATAATTTCTTATAATTTAATTGGGATGGCATTGAATAGGTATATTAGTTTAGGTCAAATTATCATTTTTATTATATTGGCTCTGCCCACTCATGAAAAATTACTATTTCTCCAAGTAGTTAAATCTGACTTTATTTATATAAAAAGTGTTTTATGATCATGTTTGTGTAGTTCCTGGGTTTGTCTTGGTAGGTATATCCCCACATATTTTATATACTGTTTACAATTATTTTAAATGGGGTATCTCTTACTATCTCTTCTTGCAAGGTTTTGTTGGTGATATATAAAAATATTGTGATTTGTGTGGGTCTATTTTATATCCTGCCACTTTGCTAAAATTACTAATTGTTTCAACTAACTTTTTCATTGAATCTCTTGGATTTTCCATGTATATCATCAAAACTTCTACAAAAAGAGATAGTTTTGTTACCTTATTGCCCATTTTGATTCCTTCAATTTCTTTTTCTTTCTTTATTGCTATTGCTAGCATTTCTAATACAATATTGAATAATATTAGTGGCAATGGGCATCCTTGTTTCACTCCTAATCTTATTGCAAAGACTTCCAGTTTATTCCTGTTACAAATAATGCTTGCTGATGGTTTTATGTCCTTCATCATTTCTTATGACAAAATAGCATTCCATTACATTTATAAATACCAAAATTTGTTCAGCCTTTCTCTAGTTGATGGTCATTGCCTTAGTGTCCATCAACATCACCACATAGATATAGATATAGATGTAGATATATGAGTGCTTTCTTCTTTCTTTGATCTCTTTGGGGTATAGATCTAGTAGTGATATCACTGGATACTTCTTGGACATTGTTACAAATTGCTTTCCAAAATGGTTGGATAACTCCACAAACAGTACATTAATATGTCTTTTCCTGAACCCCCTCCAACATTTGTCATTTTCCATTTTTGTCATCTTTATCAATCTGATATATTGAAATCAAAATAGGTAGAGTTTCTAATTTTTAAGGAATTATTTTCGGGGCAGCTAGGTGGCACAGTGAATAGAGCCCTGGATTCAGGAGGACCTGAGTTCAAATCCAGCCTCAGACACTTAACACAAAAAAAAAAACCACTTTCTTGCCACATGACCTTGGGCAAGTCACTTAACCCCAATTGCCCTACCTTCCCCCCTCCAAAAAGCAAAAAAAAGGATTTATTATCTTCAATTAGCTTTTAGCTTCTTTTTCATTTGGCAAATTCTACTTTTTAAGGAGTTGTTTTCTTTGTCCAAGCTGTTGACTCTTTTTTCATGATTCTCTCATTTGTTTTACCACTTTTTCTTCTACTCCTCTTATTTGATTTTTAAGCTCCTTCTTGAGCTATCCCATGAGCTCTTTCTGGGCTTGAGCCCAGTTCACATTTCTCATTGGGGACTCTGTCAGTAGGTGTGTTGATATTGTTGTCCCCTCTGAATTTGTGTTTTGATCTTCCCTGTCACCATAATAACTTTCTATGGTCAGGTTTTTTTTGTTTGGGGTTTTTTTGTTCATCTTTTCCAGACTTTTCCCTTATTTTTAAATTTGAGCTCTGCTTCTGAGGTGGAAGGGGCACTGTCCCAAGCCTCTTGTGCTGGGAACTACAGGCCCTGGCTGTTTGCCTGGTGCTGCACTGGTGCTGCCCTGGGGCCCACAAGGATCCCTTGTGCCTGGTGCTGCCCTAGGGAGGCTGGGAGTGGAGGAGGGGGCTGGTGCTGCTGGACCATAAGGGTCTGATAGCTTACCTGGTGCTGCCCTGAGGTGTTCTATCCATTGTACTACCAAGTAGCCCAGTGGATAGAGGATTAACTTCAATTCAGAAAGCTTCATTTGAATTAAGATACTGACTGAACAAGTTACTTAACATCTAAATCTCTGATCCTTTGATAAATGTCAGAATTGAGATTTGAACCTATGTCTTTCAGATTCTAAGTCCCTTACTTTATCTGCTATACCACACTAACCCTTTAAATGTTACCTTTTATAAAAGTACACATTTTCACAGACAGAGGCATCTGGTGGCATCATAGATAGAGTTCTAGGCCTAGAGTTAGGAAGTCCTGCGTTCAAATTCATCTTCAGACACTTAACAGCTGTGTGACTCAGGACAAGTTGATAAACCTCGGCCTGCCTCAGTTTCCTCAACTGTAAAATGGAGGTCATAATAGCATTTGTATCCTAGGGCTGTTGTAAGGGTCAGAGACAATATTTGTAAAGAGCTTCGTGGCACATAGTTGATTGGCTATTGTCCTTCATTCTTGAAGAGGACCAAAATGACACCACTGTGTTGGGGTCAAGGTGCAGTGTGTCCGACTGTGACTGATCAGACCAACATGAGCTCGGAAGACTCTACCACATTCTGGGAATAAAGAAACCATATGAACATTTGGAATGGAGATGTCTCTAGATTTGCATGTCTCATGGTAAACATTTAATAAACACTTGTTCTCTTCCTCCCACCCCACCCCCAGTGGTATTTGAATATTTATTTTGTTGAATGTGACACAGCGAAGTGTCAAAGCTATAATAACAATGACATACAGGAAGATAAAATTTTAAAACCTTACCAAGGGCACACAAATACCTTGTTCCAACTCTTCATTGAGTCCAGTGGCTCTCAAAGGCTCATGTACTTCAAGTTTTTACTAATTGTGTCATGAAAATGTTAAATATTACATTATTGCAGATCAAAGAAAATGGACATATAATTTTGTTTACCCAGAATATGTTAAGTACGGTATTTGCAAAATAAATAAAATTTGCCTAACACACAGAGGCACTAACCTCAAACACAGGCCATTCCTTGAACTTGCCGAAAGTTCACTATTACAAGGGTTTTATTTTTCATTTTTTTTCTCAGTGGAGGAGAGAAGCAAGAGAGTGAGAAAATAGGTTTTTGTTCATTGGGGAAATTTTTTAATTTAAAGAGGAACAAAAAAAAAGAACTTTGCCTACTGAAGGGAAACTCGTCCCATATATGTCTCCTGACTCTTCTGTAGGAAATGTCATGATTCCATATGGCAAAGAATATTGTGTTAGAAGAAATAAGTATGAGAACCACTCATCTAGTCCTCACCCCTCTCCTTATTTTATAGAGGAGGAAACTGAAGCCCAGAAAGAACAAGTGATTTAACCTAGGTCACACAACAAGTTAGGGGCAGAGCTCGGACTAAGAATCAGGAGTTCAATGTACCCACATTATCTTCACTATTTTTTGTACTATGATTGAGGTTTATATTTTTAAAAATGAATCTATCTGAGATCTCATATATAAATATATATATTTATCTATGTGTGTGTATATATATATGATAATCCACAAATTGGATAATCATGAGCTAGCTGTCTACCATTTAACCATTCATTTATTACTCCACAAAGCAGAAAGGCCCAGGAGATAGGCTGAGGAAAGGATGATGCTGTGGATCGAGGAGAAGGCCCCCTCTGTCTATCTGGAGGGCGCTGAAGCTATGGGAGGAGTAGAAATGAGAAGAGGGACACACACTCTCACCCCAGGCCCCAAAGCAGCAGCTGGTGAAGGGCATCCTCTGAAATTGAATATTGTAATGAAGGAAGGGCAAAGCAGTAGAAGGGGGAGGAAGGGGGGAACGAGGGAAAAGAAGGGAGAATTGACATAATAATCCTTTCTAGATTCTAATAGGGAGGGAGGCCTATTTAGAAGCAGCTTTTCCAATGATACTTCTA
Organism: Petaurus breviceps papuanus; assembly: GCF_028583685.1. Lineage (NCBI taxonomy): Eukaryota > Metazoa > Chordata > Mammalia > Diprotodontia > Petauridae > Petaurus > Petaurus breviceps. Next base: position 4,191,984 of record NW_027187398.1, on the reverse strand, counting down.
ATACTCGTGGTATAAATCTACCAGCCCAATTGCTCCCCCTTCCCTGGGCCAGTGTAAGAAATTTAGAGAATTAAATGGGGGGAAGGTGAGAGGGAGCTAAGCTTGGAGCCCTTCTACTACACATAAAGTGACTGATGTCTTGATCCCACCCTCATCCTACTTATTAAGCCTAGAAAACCTGATTGTACCAGGCAAGCAAGATGAGGACAGTCTAGTGGAGAAAACAGACTAGAGAGAAGAACCCTTAAAAGATATTGGCAGTTTTTCTAGAGCAGGAAATCTTTCTTGGAGGTAGCTGTAATGGAATAGGAGTACTGGATTTGGAGTTAGAAGACCTAGGTTCAAATCCCAGTTCAATCATTTACTACCTATGTAACCTTACATAAGATTCAAGTCCTCACCTTTACTACACCTTTCTGTGCGTCAGTTTCTTTCTCTGCAAAGCTAGGGAAGAGGAAAGGTTAGTTTAGATCAGGAGTTCTTAACTTGAGGTTCACAAACCCCCATGAGATCCATGGATAGGTTTCAGTAGGTTGATGAACTTGGAAGGGGAAAAAAATCTATCTTTATTTCAATATAACTGATTTCCTTCATAGTTCTCTATATTTTTTTTCATTTAAGAACATTGTTCTGAGAAAGGTCTGAAGACTTCTCCAGGATGTCAAAGGAGTCCATGACATGAAACAGGTCAAGAGTACCTGTTCTGTATCATCTTTAATATCTCCTCTAATTCTAAAATCCTATGATTTTATTTGGATTTGGAGCTAGAAGTGACCTTATTAAGGGTCATCTAGCCCAACTTCATAATTTTACCATTGAGGAAATGAAAGCCAGGAGAGCAGAAGTAATTTGCCTAAGGTCAAACTGGTACTGAGTAACAAAGCTAGGAACTCAGGTCATAGATTGAGAGATAATGGAGTATACAAAGAAGATAGGGAGAGAGAGGGAGAGGGAGGAAGAGAGAGAGAGAGAGAGAGAGAGAGAGAGAGAGAGAGAGAGAGAGAGAGAGAGAGAGAGAGAGAGAGA
>NW_027187398.1:4160997-4190948 GCF_028583685.1 Petaurus breviceps papuanus | reverse complement strand
AGAGAGAGAGAGAGAGATGGATGGACAAATAGAGATGGATAGATGGATGGATAGGTACAGATAGATGAATGAATGATAGATAGATGGAAAAGTAGGTAGATGATAGAGAAATAGAGAGAGATGGACAGATAAGTAGATAGATGGATAGATAAGGTACATGACTGATAGAAAAGTAGGTAGGTGATTACTAGATAGGTAAATGATAAAGAGATGATAGAAAGACAGAGACAGGTAAGTAGGTAGATGATTGATAGAAAGGTAGTTGATAGATGGATGTATAAATACATAGATGATAAGAGAGATAGAGATGGATGGATGGATAGATAGATAAATATGTAGATAATTGATAGGTAGATGATAGAGATGATTAACAGATAGATAGAAAGAAAGAAAGAAAGAAAGAAAGAAAGAAAGAAAGAAAGAAAGAAAGAAAGAAAGAAAGAAAGAAAGAAAGAAAGAAAGAAAGAAAGAAAGAACTAGAAGGGACTCAGAGGTTATCTAGTCCAACTCTTTAATTTAACAGATGAGGAAACTGAGGCCCAGAGAGTCAAGTGCCTTGCCCATGGTCACACACCACAGTAAGTAGCAGAGCTGGGAAGTGAGCTCAATCCCAGTGACTGTATTTCCACTATACCACAACTTGAATCCAAATCCAGAGTATCACCCACCCCCAAAAAGGCAAGGAAGGAGAAATGACCTGATCTCCTGGACAACACTGCATCCTGGCAAACACTCCTGGGAGGTTGTCCTTGCACCTCTCCCAGCTGGTCAGCTTTCCCTTATTAAGAATGGGCCCCCCTGCTGTTCCTCAAAGCTCCCTAATTCTACCCCCTTACAAGTGTCTCAGGCTCCCTAGACCCTCCTTTTGAGCCCTGAAGCCCATTCCCTCTGGAGCCTCCTTTATCTAGTCACCTCCCACCCCACACACACCACACTGAGCGAATGCTGAGTTGATTCTCCTCCCCAACCCCCAGCCCAGCAAAACAAGAGACCACCTGGGGAAGTGATAATGAGGCCCAGGAAGCTGTGAACAGACAGGCACAGGTGTAGTTTCAATCATATATCGCCACCTCCCACCCCCACCCCACCGTTTAATGAGCAGAGCTCTCCCCTCTCTGACTGTCCCAGAGAAGCTATTTGGTCTTTCCCCTAGCTATTCTTACTGGCACAGGCCGTCCTTCGTTTATGAGAGAGAACCCAGGAGGCTGAACCTCAGCGTCCTCTCCTTTGTGATGGAACCCACCAGGCATAGTGGTTAGAAGGCTCCAGCCAAGGGGAAGTAGGGCTGGTTCTGAAAGCACAGGGTGGGAATCCCGGCTTTGTCACTCTATACCTAATATGACCTTGGAAGTCACTTCATTTTTCTGGGACTTGGTTTCTCTATCTGTAAAATAAGGGGTTTGGACTAAATGACCTCTAAGAGCCCTTCAGGTTCTAAATCTATGATCCTATGAATGTTTGTGGTTGTCTCAAGTTAGGGTCTCTGAGGCTCTAAGCCCCACCAGATGATGGGATAAGCCCATGGGGGCAGAGTCCCCCAAACTCTCCCCCCACCCCATTTCTGCCCTGAGAGAAGCTAGAAAGTGTTGATTCTCCCATCATCCAGCTCCCTCTAGCCCCACCTACCCCCCTTCCTCTGTCTGTCTGTCGCTCTCTGCATGTCTCTTTCTGCCTTTGTCTCTGTCTCCCTCCCCCTCCTCTTTCCCCTCACCTCTGTTTCTCTCCCTCTCCATGTCTCTCTGTCTCTCCCCTTCCCAGTCTGTCTCTTTGTGTCTCTCTGACTCTGTCTCCCACCCCCTCCTTTTTTCTCCCCCACCTCTGTCTTTCTCCCCCTCCTCTCTCTCCCTCCCCTTCTTTCTCCCCCCCCATCCACTTCTCTCCCTTTTTCTCTCCCTGTCTCTGTCTCCCTTTCTCTCTCCACTCTCCCCTCCACTCCTCTCTCTTTCTCTCTCCCTGTCTGTCTCTGTGTCTCTCTTTCCTCCTCCCCCGCCCCACTCCCTTATTCCTAGAATACTGCTTCCCAACTGCAATTTCACCACCTGGGCACCCTTTCATTTTTGTTTTTGTATATCCACCAGGGGACATAATACAGTGGATTGAATGTTGGGCTTGGAGTCAAGAAGACCTGAGTTCAAATACTACCTCAGACACTTATTTACCTCTGTCACTGCAGGAAAATCACTTAATCTCTCTGGGCCTCAGTTTCCTCATCTGTAAAGTGAAAGGATTGGACTGGGTGGGCTCTAAGTTTCCATACAGCTCTTTATGATCCAATGTCTTCACTGGATCACAGATTCATTGCTGGAAGGACCACTGAGGACCTCTAACCCAACTCCTTCCCTATGTGGATGAGATCATTTGCCCACTCACAAAGGCACTGAGTGGCAGAGCAGGTCTTCTGACTCCAAAAACCCAGTGTACTTTGCTCCTCCAAAGCCAAGCATCCCTAGTTCTCTCCACAACCCAGCCCAGACCCTGCCCTCTGGATACGCTCATTTACCAATATTCTTCCTTTCCAAGGAGAGCCACAGCCACCCTGTAACCTGTGACTGACTGGTCTGCTCTCCATCCTTCCCTCTGTCCATATGATGATGCCAAGGAGGTAGGTACAGGGGAGGTCCCCTGCCCTGGAGGGAAATACTCCCTGGGTGTATTGTGACAGATTGTGGGAGCAGGAAGTGAGGGGAAGGACTGTGTGCTACACTCTTGTGTGTGGCGCATATTTGTAAACATCATTAATCAGGGATTAGCAGATGGGGATGTTAATTGCACCTGTGCAAGCCTGAGACCTTGAGGTTGATTGCCTTTACAAACTGTGGGGATCCCAGCCACCTGGCTGTGGGCGAGAATGGTGGGGAGGAGGCGAGGAGGAGACTGAGAGGGGCAGAAGGCTGTGTGGTATGGGGGTGAGTGAGAGGCCTCTGATTTGGGGACCACTCTGCTCAGGTCCATGCCCACCTCACTTTGAAAACACTGTAGGGGTGTCCTGGAACAGGCACCAAGGGATTGTTGGTGGAGGCTCAGCAAAGAGAAGGTCAGGATTTCCTCAACTGGACACTGCCTTCTTACTTAAGACTAAGAACTGGGGGTTTAGGAAGCTTCCCAGATATGAATACATAAATCATACCCATTGCAATCAACCACCATTTATTGGGCACCTACTATCTGTAGCTTCCTGGACACAGTACCATAGGAAGTGACATTAAAACATGACCCCTGACCTCAGGGGACTTGTAATCAATCTACCTGTACAGAGAAAGCATATGCATTTGCGCATACAAGAATATATGTATAAGAAGGAAGTTTTATTATAGTGGAAACCTACAATCTCTGACACAGATCACAATTCATCTAGGGTCTAGGCCCAAGAGGTTGCCAGAAACACATAAAGCAACACATAAAGAAACACCCAGAACATTAGAAGCAGCATTTGAACCTAGTACTTCCAATACTCTACCCAAAAGGCAACACTGCCTCTATACTTGTGCACATAGCAGATAATGAATGAAGAAATGAATGAATAATGATCCAAGATGGATTAAAAATCATAGAATATTTGAGCTTTAACTGAACCTTGGAGATAATCTCAGACACTTCTTAAGTGTGGTCCTAGACAAGTCACCTATAAAATCAGGATGATAATAATAACAGCATCTACCTCACAGGGTTATTTAGAGGACCAAATGAAATAACATATGTAAGCACTTTTTAAACCTTAGCTGTATAAACGCTAGTTGTTGGCAGTTGTTATCGAACAAGATAAGAAATCTGGGCCCCAAAGAGAGGAAAGGTCACTTGACAGTTTATGGGAGAGGTGGGACCAGAAAGAACCCAAGCTTTCTAATTCCTAGAATAGAATTCTTTTTATTCTACCCCACTTTCCTTTCCATGGCCAACCTAAATTCTTATTCTGTCTTTGCTTGGTATGGTGTTTATTTAGTCTGGAAAATACTTCCTAAAATAACCATCTTTTGGAGGGGGGAGGGGGAAGCAATTGGGGTTAAGTGACTTGCCCAAGGTCACACAGCTAGTGTCTGAGGCAGGATTTGAAACTCAGGTCCTCCTGATTCCAGGACTGGTGCTCTATCTACTGCATCACCTAACTGTCCCAGAATGACAACCTGGGCCCTCTCTCTTTCTCTACTACATCTCTATCTACATCTTTCATCTCTACATCTGCCATAGACACAAAAGGGATGTGGTGACCAGGTTCAATCCCTGGGAGAGCCTGACTGCCTAAAAGAAAGGTCAGACTCCTTTTTTTCACACTCTTTCTTATTATACATACATCATCATGCCCCAGGGCATTAAGTTCTTAAAACTTGAATTTGGCTTATGTTTAATGTCTCCTCAGAAGAAGGAATAAAAAAGCTACTCAATGCACAATGAAAAATGAAGTGTAGGACAACTATTTCCTCTACACAAAAGAAATGCCTAATACACAGAAGATTCACAATCAAACATTAAAAAACCACTGTTATAGTCTTCCAGGAGGTTACCATCAAAGAGTTTTGTGGAACTTTTGAAGAGATATTTTATATTTCACCTTGGCTTTGCACTGTACAAAAAATTCCCTCTGAATTCAGGCCCTAGGCCAGCACTTGGGCTCATCGTCTTTTCAGGGACTGGACTGTCTTCTCTGTAGCAAACTCTCCCTGGAGCAAATCAGCACTGACCAATGGACCCAGGACCTCATAGGTCACCTCCAAGGCTATATCCTTGGATATATCCACCTCAGGATTACTGTTCAGTTACCTATATTCAGGCAAGGAAACACAAAGCAGAAGAGGGGGCCAGATGCCAAAGTGCAAGCTCACCTAGTTGAGCCCCCCAGCTGCTGCCTTGGAGCAGTTACCATTTTTCCTGGGGTCAAGGAAGGGCACTATTCCTCTTCTCCACCACCTCCTTAGAGACATGCAACTAAGAAGAGAAGACAGAGGCAAAAGGTGGGATGTTGTATGACCCCATCTGAGGTTTTCTTGGCAAAGATATTGGAGTAGTTTGCCATTTCCTTTTCTATCTCATTTGACAATGAGGGAAATGAGGCAAACAAGGTTAAGTGACTTGCCCAAAGTCATACAGCTTGTGTCTGAGACCAGATCTGAACTCAGGAAGAGGAGTCTTCCTGAGTCTAGGCCTGGTACTCAGTGCACTACAGCACCACCTAGATGCCCCTAGAGAGTGTGATACTTTCTTTAACATTCTGCTGAGTCACTGATTGGTTCTTCTTGTTCAGTTGTCATTAGAGAGGCTGCTTAGTCATCTGAAAGTACAAGTCCTTAAATAATGAGTCACTCATACCTAGGATTTGCAGGGGAGTTCTGATGCACATTCCCTGAGATGCCATCTCCAATTCAACCCTCCCCCTGACTCACTTGGAATGACTTTCTCCCCACTCCTTGAGAAGAAATCAGAACAATGCAATGAAAGGAGTACAGATGTATTAAAAATTAGAGGACAAAACTTAAGATGTTGGACAAATCACTTAACCACTATGGGATTCAGTATCCTCATTTATAAAATAAGAAGGTTGATGCCATAAAGAAAAAAACAGCTTTGAAAAACTTGAGAACTGTGATCAATGCAATGATCAGCCATGATTTCAAAGGACCAATAATGAAACATGCTACCTATCTCCTGACTGAGAGGTGTTGGACTCAGGACGCAGAATCAGGCATATACTTTCATACTCTGCCACTGAGGGAATTTGTTTTGTTTAACTATACATATTTGTTGCAAAGGCTTTGTTTTTCTTTTTTTCTTTTTCAGTGAGGATGAGGTAGGAAGCAGAAGGAAGACAGAGATAGAGTACCCCCAAAATAAGAAAAAGAAAGGAGAGTCACTGAGGCATATTTTTTTCAAATACAGAGAAAAAGTCAGAAAGAATCACAGACAAGCAAGACAACTTTGAAGGTTACAATTTGATCTTATATATTTTAAAAGGAAAGAAAGCTATACAGAATAGAGACCTGTAGTTTCATGCACAATCCTTTTTTTCCTCTTCTACATTCTATATATGAAATTGGCCATTTTATTTGGTGTTTGTTAATTTCAGAATAAAAATACATTTAAAATGATAAGGTTGGATTAGATGACATCTTCCATCTCTAAATCTATAATTCTATGATAAGTAGGGGCTTTCCATAATCCATTATTAGAGAAGTCACATGGATAATACCAAGCAATTTCTGCTTTCAACCAACAAAAATTTTTCTTGCTAAATATTTTATTTGTGCTTACCTTTCTTCTTTTTTTTAATATCTGTCATTTCCCAATGACTCCTCCCTAACCCCAAAAGAACCCTCCATGGTAACACATAAACACAGTTAAGCAACACAAATTAGTACACTGACCATGTCTGTAAAATGTATGCCTCATTTCCCACCTGTTGTCTACCACCTTTCTGCCAAGAGAGGGAAGCATGCTTCACCAGCAGAGTATTAAAATCACAATAGGACCCTGAAGCTTTAATGCTTTTTAACTGTGGAAGTTCTCCCACACTGCCCTAGTGTGACTGGACAACACTATCTGCAAGAGTTTCCCAAATTCCCAAATGAATTCTCTTAGCTTTAGGAATGTGTTAGCAGCACGGCATTCTGAGGAGGGTTAAGGAGAGGTTGGGGAGATGAAAGGACAGAAGATTTACCTTTTTGTTCAACCCAAGCTAATATTAAAATGAGTCTTTGCTGTCAACATGATGACCAATTCCTTGAACCTTCCTTTTCGTCTTTGTTCTGTCTTCACTCAGTTTCCACGGAATTCGTGGGTCAGCCATTCCAACAAAGCCCTCTCCATCATTACCTTGGAAGTTCTGGAACCCCTGACTATATACCACCTACCTTGCTAATCAATAATGTCTCCTGGCTAAATCCCATCATCTATCTCCTTCATCCTGAGTTCCAGGGTTTGCTGGAAGAAATCACAAGACTATTCAGGGGACCTAATGTCAGTCAGGCCCAAAATGCTGCTCAGAGAATCCTTTATCCATCTCAAGCCAACTCCTGCCATGCTGAAATCAGAGATGTTTTGAAATAGTGACTACTGCTAATTTAAAACTCTCTGGGACTCAGTTTTCTCATTAATAAGATAAAGACTTCCCTCCCAGCTCCAAATCTATGATCCTACAATCTTGACATAATAATGGCTAGCAAATTATGGTTTAAGATTTAAGGTAAAATTTAAGGTTGATAAAGTCTTTTACCCATGTTATCTCATTTGATCCTCACAACAGGTGTTATTATCCCCATTTTATAGATGAGGAAACTGAGGCAAACAGAAGTTAACTGACTTGCCCAAGGTCACACAGTAAGTGTCTGAGGATGGATTTGAACTCAGGTCATGCTGACTCCAACCCCAGTACTGTATCCATCATTTCACCAGATGTATCTAATCCAGATCCTAATTCTGAGGTAGTATGACATACTGGAAAGAGCACTGGCTCTAGAGTCAGAAGGTCTGAGTTCAAATCCTACCTGTGTCACTGACTACCTGTGTGCTATTATTGCTGTTGTTGTTCAGTCATGTCCCACTCTTCATGACCCCATTTGGGGTTTTCTTGGCAGAGATCCTGGAGTGGTTTGCCATTTCCTTCTCCAGCTTATTTTACAGATAAGTTACAGGAAACTAGGCAAACAAGGTGAAGTGACTTTCCCAGGGTCACACAGCTAGTGAGTTTCTGAGGCTGGATTTGATGAGTCTTCCTGACTCTAGGCCCAGCACACTATCCACTGAGCCACCTAGCTCTTAGCTACCTATTTGACCATGGCAAATCACTTAATCTTTGTTCACCTCAGTTTCCTTATCTGTAAAATGACTGGTTTTTGAGGTGGCTTCCAGCCCTAGATCTATGATTCTATCACCTTCATTTCCCAATACATCCCTCTACCTCTCCTACCAAGGAAGCCATCCTTTGAAACAAGGGAGGCAAAGTGGGGGGTGGGAGGCAGAAGCAGTTCAGCACAACTAACCCACATACCAACCAAGAATAATGGTATATGCAATGTTCCACATCCCTTGTCCCCCACCTTGGCAAATGGTGGGGGTAGGGGGGGTGGGGGAGGAATGCTTTCCTCATCTCGTCATTAGGGAAAATCTTCCCACAATACTTCTTCCCTCAAGGTCTTGTTCGTTTCCACTTCTCCACTCTTCATAATGTCTTCAATCCTCAGCTCTCGTTTGAATCAGCTCCCTTAAAGGAGTTCCTGAAAATCAACATATTCAATCACTTTTTCTCTCTCCTTTTCCTCCTGATCCCTCCACAGCACCTGGCACTGCTGACCACCAACTCCTACCAGAGACTGTCCTCCCTTTGCTTCCCTGTCACTGCCCTGACACCTCCTGCCTGTCTGGGGGCACCTTTTGTCATGCCCTTCCTCCTGTCTGAGCTCAGCCATCTCTCCTCTCTCTGTTCTATTCCTCACCAGTGTTAGCTGTTTCCATAGCTTGGAGTCAGGAAGACATGAGTTTGAATCCTGCTGCAGATTCTTAATTAGCTATATGACTTAAGGTGAGTCCCCTAACTCAGTTTCTTCATCTGTAAAATGGGGGTTAACACTAGCACCTACTTCCCAGGGTTATTTTGAGTAGCACATGTGATGACTTCTGTCAAGCTTTTTTGCAAGCCTTAAAACACTATATAAATGGTAGTTTTAATTTTATCATCACCATCATCATCATCACCTTTATGGAGATGAGTGTTCCCTCAGTATCTCCAGGCCTGATCTGCCTCTCTGGTTCTAGATGTACATTTCCACCTAGGTACACCTCACTAGCATCTCAAACTTTATATATCTATAATTAAAGCCATCCTTTCCCTCAAACCAGGTCCTCCCCCTGACATGCCTCTTTCTGACAAAGTCCATTTTCAACATGTCCAAGATGGAACTTATCTTTCCTCCTAACTTCTACCTTCCCTATTACTGTCCAGGGCAACACCATCCTCTCAGTCCCCCAGGCTCAAAACCTAGGGGTCCTCCTGATCTCCTCACTATCTCTCACCCCACCCCCATATTCAATCTATTGCCAAGCCTGGTCGATTTCACCTTTGTGACATCTCTTGAATATACTCCCTTCTCTCCTCTGACACTGCCGCTGCTCTAGTGCAGGCCCTCACCCCCTCAGGCTTTGATTATTGTGCTTGCCTGCTTGTGGGTCTGCATGCCCCAGCTGTCTTCCCACTCTCATCCATTCTCCATTCAGTCACCAAAGTGATTTTCCTAAAGCAAAGGTCCGACCTTGTCAACCACCCTCCTCAATAAATTCCAGTGGCTCCCTATCACCTCCAGGATCAAATGCAAAGCCCTCTGTTTAGTGTTCTAAGCATAACATAGCTCCCCTCTACCTTTCTGGTCTTCTTATACCATATATAGAGTATACTGTCATATAGTATAGTATACTGTCATACAGTATAGAGTATACTGTCATATACTCTAATCTAGTGACACTGTCCTTTTTGCTGTTCCACGAATAAGACACTCCATCTCTCAGCTCTGGGCATTTTCTGTGACTACCTTCCATGCATAGAATGCTCTCCCTCCTCATTTCAGCCTACTGGCTTTCCTGGTTTCCTTCAAGTAGAAACTAAAATCCCATTTTCTGCAGGAAGTCTTTTCCCACCCCTCAGTTCTAGTGCCTTCCCTCTTCTAATGATTTCCTATTTATCCTGTATACAGCTTCTTTGTACATTTTTGTTTGTGTGCTGTCTCTCCTAATATACTGTAAGTTCCTTGAGGACAGGGATTAGTTTTTGCTTCTTTCTGTATCTCCAGTGATTGGCACAGTGCCTGGAATGTAGCAGGTGCTTAATTAGCCTTTATTGACTGACTGATAGCTATCCCTGATAACAAGACAGAGACATAAAGATAGTATAATTAGATAAATTTCCAACTTGCTAGATTACAGGAATAATATATGTGGATTTACATCAAATTTAGATTGTGTGGTTACTTATCTAGAGTCAAACATCCTGGAGAATGGAGTCAAATGGGCCTTAGGAAGCACTACTTCTGCCACAATAAGGCCAGTGGAGGTGATGGGATTCCAGCTGTGCTATTTAAAAACCCTAAAAGATGATGCTGTTAAAGGGCTGCACTCAATATGCTGGCAAATTTGGAAAACATAACAGTGACTGCTGGATTGGAAAAGATCAGTTTACTCCCAATCCTAAAGAAGGGCAATGCCAAGAAATGTTCAAATTACCAAACAGCTCATTTCACATGCCAGCTGAAGCTTACCTTCAGCAATATATGAACCAAGAAATTACCAGAAGTGCAGGATGGTTTTCAAAGAGGCAGAGGAACTAGAGACCAAATTGCCAACATTCAGGCTTATAGAGAAAGCAAGAGAGTTCCAGAAAAGCATCTACTCTTCTTTCATTGACCACAATAAAGGCTTTGACTGTGTGCATCACAACAAAATGTGGCAAGTTCTCAAATAGATGGGAGTACTGGATCATATTTTCTCCTGAAGGCCAAGAAGCAATATTGGAACATGGAACAATTGATTGATTTAAGATTAGAAAAAGAGTACAAGGCTGTCTATTGTCACCCTTTTTATTTAACTTGCATGCAGAGAACATCATGTGAAATGCCAGGCTGGATGAATCAAAAGCTGGAATTAAGGTTGCCGGGAGAAATATTAACAACCTCAGATATGCAAATGATACCACTCTGATGGCAGAAAGTGAAAGGGAATTAAGAAGCCTCTTGATGAGGGTGAAAGAGGAGAGTGTAAAAGTTGGCTTGAAGCTTAACATAAAAAAAAAAACTAAGATCTTGGCAACTAGTCCCATCACTTCTTGGCAAATAGAGGGAGAAGAAATGGAAGCAGTGTCAGATTTTATATTCTTGGGCTCAAAGATCACTGCAAACAGTGACTGCAGCCATGAAATTAAAAGATGCTTGTTCCTTGGAAAGGGAAACTATGGCAAATCTGGACAGCATACTAAAAAGCAGAGATGTCATCTTGCCAACTAAGGTCTAAATAGTCAAAGCTATGGTTTTACCAGTAGCAATATATGGCTGTGAAACTTGGAGTATAAGGAAAGCTGAATGCCTCAGAACTGATGCTTTCAAACTGTGGTGCTGGAGAAGACTTTTGAGAGTCCCTTAGACAGCAAGGAGGTCAAATCAGTTAATACTTAAAGAAATTAATTCAGGCTATTCACTGGAAGGTCAAATACTGAAAGGTCAAATATTGAAGCTAAAGTTTAAATACTTTGACCACATAATGAGAATAACACCTAATGGAAAAGATTCTAATGTTGGAAAAGATTGAAGGCAAAAGGAAAAAAGGAAGGCAGAAAATGAGATGGATAGATAGTATCATAGAAACAATGAATATGAACTTGGACAGACTTCTAGAGATAGTGGAGGATAGAAGGGCCTGGTGTGCTATGGTCCATGGGGTCACAAAGAGTCAGACACACTAAACTGAATAACAATATTAACATGGAAGGAGGTCCCTGGTGGAGTAACACAGACATCTACTCAATGTTATTCTACAGTAGTCAGGACAATTATTTGGATGACAGCGTTTTCCTAAAACTATTCCCTTCTTTCTGTCCTTTATTACCTCCTGACCAAGTACAGAAATAAGTTCCTAACCAACCTCCTTACCTTGAAGAGTGACCCACTCCAAATCATCCCATATACCATTATCAGATTAGCATTCCTAAAAGCAGAGTTTTAATACAGATTTTCCACAGCTCAAAAATCATCAATAAGCTCCTCATTGCCCCCTCCCCCCCAATAAAACCAAATGTCTTTAGCCTGGCATTCAAGGCCTTCCGTTATACTCCAGTATACTTCACTAGCCTCACCTCTCTCTGGCATAATATAGTCCAGTCATACCAGACTAGTCCCCATTCCTCTTGCCCATGCTGTTCCCTCCATCTGGAATATCTAATTCCTACCTGTTGAAGTGTCTTTCAAGATCCAGTTCAGATTGCTGAGTGAAGTGAACAGAACCAGGAGAACACTGTACACAGTTACAACCACATTGTGCGATGATTAACTTTGATAGACTTAGCTCTTCTCAGAAATGCAAGGATCTAAGACCACTCCAAGATTCATGATGGAAAATGCCATCCACATCCAGAGAAAGAACTATGGAGTCTGACTGCAGATTGAAAAATACAATTTTCTCTCTTTTTTCTTGTTTTCTTTTGTTTCTTCTTTCTTGTAGTTCTTCCTATTGGTTCTGATATTTCTTTACAACATGACTAATGTGAAAATGTTAATATGAATGTATATGTGGAGCTTATATCAGACTGCACACCATCTTGGGGAAGGGGGAGGGGAGGGAAGGGAGAAAATTGAAAACTGAAAAGTTTATGAAAGTGAATGTTGAAAACTCAAATAAATTTTTAAAAAAACATCCAAAAAGAAAAAAAATTCCATTCAGATACGACATTTTTTCCCCCATGAGTCCTTCCTAGGTCTGTCTTTTCACCTCTCTTAAGGCTCTGCATAGTCTGCTTTATATTACACTCATTGATGCAAGTGTATTTATCTTAACTCTCTACCTGGATATGCACTCCTTTAAAGCAGGAACTGTGTGCTGTTCATTTTTTTTTAACCCCATAGCCACCCCAACCCTCCAGCACAATGCCTCCCTCATGATCACTTCTCAGGAGATGTTTACTGAATCGAGCCACATTCTCCATTCAGCAGAAGCTCACTTGTGATTAAATATTTGCAGTCAATAACACAGGGGAAGCCTAATGATCTAGGATGCAGACAGATCTCTGGTTTATCTAGCCCTTGGGGGGTCTCAACTAGAGGGAAAATAGAAAAGTCATACAGCAGGGACCTTGGTATTGGTATATCTGGTAACCAAAACAGGGACATGAGAGAAGCCAAGACATATAAAAACAGCATATTCCAGACTACATGGTCTTGTCCCTTCCCAATTCCAAGTCATCTGTATCCATGAAGTCTTACTATTGACTCAATAAGCATTTATTAAATGTCTGCCATAGCCCTTTTATCGGGTTGGTAAAACTATGGACACCTCAGAATAATATTTTTAGTTGAAGGAAATGCTAAATTTCAGTTAAAAGTTAATTAAAATAAAGATGTAATTTTTTTCCCCATGCAAGTTCACAGATCTCCAGTTAAGGACCCCTGCTCTAAGAGCATAAGTTACAAAGAATGTATTTACCTGCATCAGCACAGGAAGTTTCCTCATCTCTGGAATCAGATCCAACACCTCTCTCTATTCCTGTGTGAAAGTCACTGGATGTTGGGGAGCTTGCATTCTACTAAGAGGGTGGGGGTGGGAATACATGTATACTGAGAACTAATTATTGAGTCATATGAAGAAGTTACAACAGGTAAAGTGATAAAATAAGACCTCAAAGAGAAGGGGCCTACTTTAAGGTGAGGATTCTGAGTTCGGGTTTGGATGCAGAGGGGTAAGCAGAATACATTAAGGAATTCCTCAACAGAACTGGCTAGAATATAAAATGTATGGCTGAGAGCAGCATGAAATAAAGCTGGGAAGTTGTACATTCATTTCTAGTAGAAAATCCAAGTTGATTCTTTCTGGAGCACAATGTTGAAACATTGACAGTTTCAACTATTATCTCACCTTTTGATCCAGTAAATTCCATTGTTGGGAAGACACCTTTTAAAGTGTTATCAAAAACAAAAAAAGGAAAAAAGCCCTATCTGTTCAAAGACCTTCATAGCATTACATATAGTTGAAAAACTTGGAAACAATCTAAATGGTAAGTTTTGATGGTTGTAGTCAAGGAAACGAAAAATAAGGCAAAGGTAATGATAACCTTAAATAGAGAATGGAATATGTCAGTGGAGAGAAGAGCATGGATAAGAACATGTTGCGGAAGTAAAACTGAAAAGACCTTGACAACTGATTGGACATGGGGGGAGGGGAGATGGAGAGGGAAGTCACACATGGATAATTCAGATCTGCAATTTTTTTCTATCAACATTTTTATCATGCCTGTGGAATACGGAATGCTAGAGCTTGAAGGAACTTTAGATTTTACTACAATCACCTCACTTCACAGAAGTGCTCTGTTTCCCATCAGTGTGTCCCTTGGCCCTCGCTGGGATCAGGAGGAATGTCCCTCTTTAAATTGGGAGATTCCTAAGAGTAGTGATGAGAGCTATGACTAGGGTAGGGCACCAAAATCAGATGTGTCAGAGGGAAGAAGAGGGGGCCCTCTATCCCTTCTTACCCAGTCCCAGGATCTGTTGTAGCCCACATGGTACACACCTCACCCCATCCCACCACCACAGTACCCATTCACTTGTTCCAGGTTGGATATTTGGAGGTTGGAGCCCACAGGCTGTGTTTCAAGGAGCACAGAACTCTCAGAAGCTGTACTCTCAAGAGACCTTATCCCCTGCCCTAATGCAACTAGACTGGGGAAGGAATGAGAACAGTTTATACAATAACAGTAACATTGATAAGACAAACAACTTTTTTAAAACTTTTTTTAAACTTCAGCACTCTGATCAATGCAAAAACCAACCATAACTCCATGGGGCCATAGATGAAGCATGGTGATGGAAAGATATAGAATTACAGAATATCTTTTCAGGAACGGCCAAAACAGACTTGTTTTGTTTGACTGCATATTTGTTGCAAAGGTTTTGTTTTTATTATTTTGGCAATTGGAGTGACAAGAGGAAAAGAGGGATTAGGATTAGGATTCCTTCCCACCCCCACCCTCAACAAAGAAACAAATATATAAAGAAAAAAAAGGCCAGAAGGAATCACACACAAGCTGGACAGCTCTGAAAGTTATAAATTGAATTTATTAAATTCTTTAAAGACAAGCTATATGACTTAACAGGTATAATTGAAATCAAGGAAGTGGGAGGGGAGAGAGGGAAAGAATTTAGAACCCAAAATTTTAAAAAATGAATGTTAAATTTTACATCTAACTGGGAAATACCTAACAAAACAAAAATATATTTAAAAAATAAAAGCAAATTTTAAATTATATTCAGTTGCATGTAAAATCCTCTCCTGTTTCAAATTGTACATGGAAATGTTAGTTTTATTTGGTTTTTTAAGTTTAGAATAAAAACAACACAAAAAAACCAAAATGGAGGTGTTGGACTAAATAATCTGCAAGGTTCCTTCCAGGTCCAAGTCTATGAAATGCTATGATCTCCACAATTCTGAGGGGCTGTGGGGTCCTCCTGGCTTGGGAAAGGAATTTACACTATGCACCCCAAGACACACCTCAGAAGGAAAGGGTCAGAGGCATCCACTAGCCTTCAATAAGCATTTCCTCCTATCCCAAAACCTTCAGCTGGAAGACAGGCCTACCAAAGAACAAGGGTGCCACCTAATGGAAACAGCCAGGTTTCATGAATGATTCCCAGAAACCCCAGGCGATTTGGACTCTTTCCATCCTAATGAGACCGAAACAAAACTCAAGAGTCTTTCCTCTTCTCCCTGGCTCACCATGCTAAGGATATACAAGGATACAGGGATAGGACCCTAAGGGACACAGGTACCTAAGTATCTAGTCATCAGACATATATGAAAGCATGTTTTTTTCCCTTTTTTTTGGATATGACTAATGTAGGAATTTGTCTTCTATAACTATACGTTTGTAATGGGTTTTGTTTTTCTTGCCTTCTCAATGGTGGGGGGAAGGGAGAAGGGAAGGAGAATTTGGAATGGAAAATAAAATTGAATCACAAAAATATATAGAAAATTTTTGAAAAGCAAAAAGGAGAAAAGAACAAGGCTTCCCTCTATGTATAAAGATACCATAGGAGAGAGCTTGCAGAAAGGAGGGAAAACTGGGCCTAGGACAGCCAGTCCCAATACAGTTATTTGGGGAATGCTGGGAGAGGATGGAGGAGAGGATTCCATTTCCCCCTCCTCCCCACAAAGAAGAAAGGATCCAAATTTTCAAAGCAAAGACAGGTCTGGAATGAACAAATTGTATTCCATCACTTGTACATTCTTGTACCACAAGAAATATCCAATTTGTAAAGATTTATATGAAATAATAGAGTGAAGAGCAAAAGAGAGAAAAAAAACTACATACAGTGATCCCAAATTCAGAATTCAGATTAATGAAATGATCAGTCTTGATTCTAGGGGGCTGATAATGGAACCTATGTCCCTCTGGGGAAATACTTTGAAACGGTTTGGCTTATTGTTTCAGTTGGTCACAAGGAAGAGTTCTTTTGCAGGGGAGAGGTTGATTGGAAATTGGTTGTAATATAAAATAATTTCCAATACATTTGAAAATAAGAAAAAAAATGGAGTGATCTACAAGCTAAGACCCCTCAGTGGCAGCCCTTTAGGTTCTTGGAAAATAGGAGGAATGGGAGACAAAGGGCATCCAAATCTACCTAGCCCTCCATTCTCCCAAAGCTTTCTGGGTTGAGGGGGATCTCCAGTAGGGTGGGCTCTGGAATGGGGCATCAGAGCACCACACCAGAAGCCAGGAGACTAAGAGCTCTAGTCCTGGCTCTGAAAGGCTTTATTGCATGTGACTTTCTTTACCTGTCTGGGCCTCATAACATTTCCTCTATAAAATGCTGGTAAGATTAGATGGTCTCTTCTAGCTCTAACATTCTGTCAGTGTTTCTACTACACTGGCAGGGGTCATTCTTCTTCTCCTTATGCTCTCCTTTTAGGCCCAGAGACTGTAGATAAATCACCTAACCTCTCTGGAACTCAACTTTCCCATCTGTAGAATGAGGGCGGGGAGGGTGGCCTAGATAAAAGTCTCTGAGGTCCCTTCTACTACTAAACATGTAATCCTCTAACTCTATCCCCTGGGCTTGGGATTATGCTGATAATAATGGCTAGCACTTACCTAGCACTTTAAGGTTTGCAAAGCATGTTTTAACAAGCTACATGATCTATTTCATCCTCGGGTATAGCACTGAGGGGCAGGTGCTATTACAATAATCTTTTTTCAGATGAGGAAACTTCACCTCTCTCAAGAAGTGAAGTGACTTGACCAGCTAGTAAGTATTTGAGATAGAATTCAAACTGGAGTCTACTTGACCCCAGATCCAACTCCCTATCCTACTGTCAGCCAAACTGACCAGTAGTTCTTTCTCCTTCCCCAAAAACCTCTTTTTTTTGCCTGGGAGTGGCAAAGACAGACCCCCACCACCACTACACACATATACATACAAGTATAACAGCAGCTCACATTCATATGGCACTCTAGGGCTTACAAACCACATCACATATATTTCCTTTGATCCGTAAATGCCAACCCTTCAAGGGAGGTGTCGTCATTATCCCCATTTTACAGAGGAGGAAACTGAGGGACACAGGGTGCTGTGAACTACCCAGGGTGACCTAGTAAGTGTCTCAAGCAGGACTTGAACCCAGGTCTTCTTGACACTAAGGCCAACAGATGATGTGCCTAAGAAAGGAAAATCCCTTGGTGCAGGCATTTGCCTTCCCCTCACCTTGGAGAAGAAAGGTGAGGCACACTCTGTCCCATCCTCCCCACCAACAAAATGAACAAGTGACTGCTGTCAAATGATTCCTCCAGGAAAGTTCGAGGATCCAATGAATTCCTTCCTATCAGCCCCTATACTGAAGACTCCCAGCATGGGCTGCATTTATTTTCTATAAATGCATGTTGGTATGATTTGTGCACATGTGAACACACCCACAAACACATACACTCTCAAGGACTCAAATGTACTTGGACTTACCCATGTACTCAATCACAATCAGTCATCAAGTTCTCAGTTATCCTAATACACAAAGACAAAAAACAGCCCTTGTCCTCATGTCACTTACATCTGATCAGGGAAGTCAACACATACAAAGTGGCTGGGGCAAGGGCAGAGACAGGGAATCTAGAAGCTAGAAGAGGATCCCGAAAGGCTTCATTTCGTGTAGGAGACAGAGGAACATGAGCCAAGCATTGAAAGAATAACCAAATACAGATACACACACGCGCACACAGGCAGTGTGGAAGCAAGCAAATGCCCAAGATCCAAGTCAGCTCCCCTCCGGTCTCTCTCTTCCTGATCTAGGCTCAGCATGCACAGCTGCTACCCATACCCTTGGGCCTTAGCTGGCTCTAGGTTTAGGCTCTTCAGAAGAAGCTGAGGATTCCTGAGAGTCACAGGGAACAGCATGTGTTTCCTTCCCAAGCAAGTCTTCCTGTCCCTTCCTCTGGCTGATGATGGAATAGAGAAGGATCCCTGTTCAACACAAAGAGAGCAATGACTGGATTAGGAAAAGAAGAGAGGGAAAGGGCAAAACTGGGGAAGAGAAAAGGGAAGGGAAGGAAAAAGGAAGGGAGGTGAGGAGAGAGCAGAAAGGGACAAGAAAGGGAGGAGAGAGGGGAGGGGCTGTTTTTGTTTTTATGTTCCCAGCACTTAGCCCAGTATCTGACACATTGAAGGGAGAAGAAGGGAGGTAAGGGAACCCTTACCTGCAGCCACAGAGACATTCAAGGACTCCACTTCTGGGGTGAGCTTCTGCCCAGGTTGGATGGTTAGCAGAACATGGCACAAGCTTCTGACCTCCTGGGACAGTCCAGAACCTTCATTCCCTATAGGGCAGAGATGGGGCAGAAGAGTCAGTACTGCCCACAACTTGAGCTTTGGAAAACCAGTATAGCAGGGAAGGGGTACAACAAAAGAACAGGGAAATGCTACAGGTATCTCATCTGGTAGCTGGACTCCTGTCACCTACCTAACACCAGGAGAGTAGATCGATCCCAGAGGAACTCTAGACAGCTGACAATGGGGATGTCAGAGCACTGAGTAACCCCAGACCCTGGGCAACCCACAGTGCCAGCAACAAGCCAGCCCTGTTCAGCCTTAGCCTGGCAAGTGGAAGGAAAACAAAATGATTTCTAGATTCATCAGACTTTATCAGTAATAGTATTTAATTAATCAACAAGCATTTATTAAGAGTCTTCATCAGGCACAGGGCTAAGTGCAAGGGAATAGAAAGACAAAAACAAAAACAGCCCCTACCCTCAAGAAACTTAAATCCTAGAAGCAGTAGCAACACACAAAGAGAGAAAACAGGGAGCCTACAGTGGGCCTAAATGTTGTCAGCCAGAAAGAAATCAGGCTGTGGACAAAGAATAATGCAGAGAAGTTGGGAATTCCACCTCTACTGCAAGGTTCCTGGAATCTAAGGGAGATTATTAGCAAGAGATTTTTCCAAATCCTTCTCTACCATTCCCCTCATCACATACAGCTGGTCCTTTCACATTTCCCTACTCTGAAACACTGTCTCCTCACTGCCCTGACCTGGAAAACAGAAAGAGAAGCTGCTAAATATGAGACAACATTGCCTCCATGTGGCCAGCAAAAGTCACAGCTAAAAACCCAGAAACAAAAAGTAGGAAAAAGATTTTCAGGGGCCTATCAGCCTTATTTCTTCCCAAGGTCAAGTAAAATTCTGTCTTAAGATAACCATGTAACAGCCAGTCTGACCAAGGTCTCCATGGAGGTTTAAGAAGAGACTCGATGGGCAGTTTTTGGAAGAAATCAAAGATTTATCTAGTAATATGAAAAAAATGCTCTAAATCATTATCAAAATCAAAAATACAAAACAACCTTTATTAAAATGCCTATTAGATTGGCTAAAATTATAGAAGGCAAAATAACAAATGTTGGAAGAGCTGTGGAAAAATTGGGACACTAATATACTTGATAGAATTGTGAACTGCTCCAACTATTTGAGAGCAAGTCGGAATTATGCCCAAAAAAGTTATTAAACTGTGTATAGCCTCTGACCTAGCAATTCCACTATTAAATCTGTTTCCCAGGGAAAAAGGAAAAGAACCTATATGCTCTAAAATATTTATAGCAGCTGTCTTTGTGTGGGCAAAGAACTGGATGCATCAACTGGAGAAAATGGCTGAATAAGCTATGTTACATGATGGTGATGGTGAAGGTGATCAGCAGGTAGATTTTAGAAAAACATGGAAAAACTTACATGAAATAATAGAGTGAAAGGAGCAGAACCAGAGAATGCTGTATACAGTAACAGCAACACTGTTCAAAGAGTAACTATGA
Source organism: Petaurus breviceps papuanus (assembly GCF_028583685.1). Taxonomy (NCBI): domain Eukaryota; kingdom Metazoa; phylum Chordata; class Mammalia; order Diprotodontia; family Petauridae; genus Petaurus; species Petaurus breviceps. The sequence continues at coordinate 4,170,933 of NW_027187398.1, read as the reverse complement.
ACATTCAGCTATTCTGAGTAATGTGAACATTCAAATCAACCACAAAAGACTTATGAAGGAAAATGTTATCTACCTTCAGAGAAAGAACTAATATATGGAAGTACATATTGAATGGTTCCACATATATATCTACAACTTGGAACTCAAATTGTAATAAAAATATTAAATAAATAGAAAATTATAAAAAAATTTTTGCTTCCCCAGTGTCTGAAGCACAGCAGGAGCTTAATAATGCATGTTACATTGAATTGAGCTGAATGGAACAAAATTGAACGGAACACTCAAAAAGAGAGAAAGAGAGGAGAGAAGCTCTATAGTCTGGGCCCCCCTTTAGCCAGAGCTTCAGGGTCATGGAGGCAATCTCCCTCTGGGATGATTGGATCCCTCCCTGGGAATAAGGCTAAGAATCCCAAACCATAACACCAGATGGGTAGATTCATCTGGAACTGAGAAACTAATTCCCCCTGAAATCTAGAATGAAGTACAGACATGATAGTATTAGCATTTGTCAATCTCAACTGCTCTGTTCTCTATTCCACTGGAGTTATAGCTAGATAATCAACCAATGAGAATTTAGTATGCATTTACTATGTGCCAGGAATTGTCCTAAGTGTTGTCAATACTATAAAAAAGAAAAAAAAAGGAATAAAACAAAACAAAAACACTCCCTGCCCTCAAGGAGCTCACATCTGAATGGGAGAGATCTTTATAAATAGATTATATACAAAAAAAAAAAAGAATAGATACAAGGTAACCTTTGTGGGGAGTACACCAATCAATTGCACTATCAATTACCTTCAGCAAGCCTGGAAGATCATCAGCTGCAAAGACATCCATCACCTCCATGACTCCTGCACTGGCCTTGCTAACCACTGGAGTAAGTGGGCAACTGCAAAGTTCAATTTCAATTAGACTCAACAAATATACAAAAGCACCTACTATGCACAAGGCACTAGAGACAAAATTAAAACACTACCTGCCCTCTGAGTTTGGATTCTCCTAGGGCAAAGGTTCTTTCCCTGGGGTCCATGTATAGATTTCTTGAAGAAAATAGTATCTATTTAGTATTTACTATTTACCAGATACCGTTTCCAGGGGACATATGAACTTCGATGGAAAAAATTATCTTATTGTTATATGATACATATGTATATGTACACATACATACATATATACATATATAATTATATCTTATTTTCACAAACCTTTGGTTTTCTTGTAACTATATATTTTATTTTATGCATTTAAAAACATGAACCTGAGAAGAGGTCAGTAGGCTTCCCCAGACTGCCAACGGGGGTCCAGAACACAAAAAAAGCAGTGTAGACAAAGGATCTGAGTTTGCATCCCAGCTTAAGTCCAACCTGTGTGACCTCAGCTATTTAGTCTCTCTGAGCCTCAGTTTCCTCACCTATAAAAAGAGAAGTATCATGATAAGGTATCAGGATACAGTGAAAAAAAAAAAAGGGCTAGGTTCGAGTTAGAGGAGCTAGGTTCAAATCAGGGACTCTCTCACCACCTGAGTGACTCTGGACTGTTTCCTATATAGAAAATAAGAGAGTGGAACAGATGCCCTCTAAGATATATTCAAGCTCTAAAGCTATAATCTAGGAAATACATATTTGAGGAGGAAGACAGCACTAATACAGGGAGGATCTGTTCCACACAATCTCAAGGCATTCGGTTGAGAAATCACAAGTTTTCCCCACCCTCCAGTTCCAAACTTGCTAAATTACCTTACTTCCAACCCAGGAAGCTTTGGCCACAAAGGGGATCAGTGTAACTTAGGGAGGTAGAGGGGAGGGAGTGGAGGACACAAACCACAAATCTTAACCCACAAGAGGCAATCAGCTCGGCCTTGGTGGGTAAGAAGCTTCCAGGTGCGAGCAGAGGCCACAGACCAGAGGAGCTGGGGGTGGTTTATCTACAGATTGTCGGTGGGGTCCGTGGGGAGGTCAGGTAGCTTGAGGCTGAGCAGGCAGGGTGGATGGTCCAAGGATGCTGGAGAAAGAGAAGCTCTACCTGTTTGTCCGGCTGGTAATGACCTTGTCCACGCCCAGGAAGTGTGCGGTGCGCAGCACTGCGCCCAGGTTCCGAGGGTCCTGAATCTCCTCCAGGATTAGCCACAAACGCCGCGCCTCTAGTCCCTTGCCCAGCCCGTCTTCTCTGCCCTCCGGCCAGGCTTTGGGAAGTAGCGGGGCCACCTCCATGCACACGCCCTGATGAACTTGACCGCGGCACAAGGCATCCAGCTCCCGCCGCCGCATCGGCTGCACTGGGACGCCCAGAGCCTCGGCGGTTCGGGCCACTTCGGCCCGCGCCCGGTATCCCGCTCCCCCCTCATGGAGGAAGAGACGGGCCACATGCCGACGTCCGGCTCGCAGCGCCAGGGCACAGGGCGCCAGCCCAAACAGGACTTCCTGGAGCCGGACCCGGGACAGGTCATCCTCCCGGAGGCGGAGCAGCTCCGCGCCCCCCGGTCGGGGCTCAGGCCGTGGCCCCGCCTTCCAGGGGGGCCGCTTCGAGGAAGAGCTGTTCCGAGAGAGGAGCCTGGCTGGGAGAAAGGCCAGAGCACGCGGGGCAGCGGCCCCCGAGCGAGCTGGCAATCGCAGCATGTCCCGCACACTTGCCACCCGGCTGCAGTCGGAGCTACTGTGTAGACGAAACTGCAGCTGTTCCCTTCCTGCCCGGGGAATCTGGCTTCTGGGCCCCGAGGAAAGTAAAGGAACTATAAGTTCTAGCTCCCTACCATGGCATCCAGAGCTAAGAAAACCAGAGCGGCTGGGGGACAGCAGCAGGTGAGTGACGTGTACCCGCACCCACGTGAGCGGCCTTCGAGTTCCGCCCCTTTATAGCCTAGGCAAAGTCGGACTTTTGGCGCAGCGTTAGAGGAGCCATGTAACTCAGCCTGTGGCTTGTTCCCACAGCGCCACCTGCTGGGTTGGGGGGAGAGGTGGAATGGGGGCCTGGAATCCCTGACCCCATCCTCCTCTAAAACTTTACTGTAGGAGGCTAAGGGTCATTACCCCTGTTTGGCCAGACCTATAGTGCTCAAGTTCACAGTGACCTGTGTCTCAGGTTGGAGAGAGCTGAGAGAGGAACCCATAGGGTCTGGTGACTCTTGCCTGTACCAATAAAATCTCTCTCTCTGTCTCTCTCTGTCTCTGTCTCTGTCTCTGTCTCTCTCTGTCTCTCTCTGTCTCTCTCTCTCTCTGTCTCTCTCTCTCCCTCCCCAGGGGGCATTGTACTTCTTTTTCCTAAAAAAATCAACACTTTGAATGTATACCACAGTTTCCTCCTAACATGGTTCTACCCTGGTCCAACTTATTTTTTGGAACATGCATTACCCGGGACCTACATGGCGCTCCTTACATTTACTACTCACTTATACCCTTTCCATTTCTTTCTACGACCAACAGAGGAATCTGCCCCTGCCACAACATCCCGTTCCTCTTCCCCAGCCCTAAAAGTCACAGGCCTACCCTGGGTGAAGGACCCCTCCTACCCAAAGAGCCATCTTAATATACTATAAACCACTATCCCAGGGAAAGGAGTAAGTAGAAATAAATTCCCAAAGTCTAAAGTTTGTTTTTTCTCTTTAATTCTAGAAGTGAAAACCTCTTGGGAGACAGGGTCCTGATGTTGTCCTGCTGCTGTGACTAGTGTGGAATAATCCCTCCAGAGCCCAGGGTCAGAGAAAAGAGAAGAAGGAAGATTAGCAGGAAGAAAGGGAATAGAGAAAAGGGAAAGGAAGGACACCTGGAGCAACAGGTGAGGAGGGCCTGCTCCTAGACCCTGAGGAGGAGGTAGGGTGAAAAGAGGCATCAGTAGTACTGCTTCTGATCTTGGCCTCCTTCCCAAGGAGGAAGGGAGAGAAAGTAAAAGGACAAAGCTCAATGAGCCCCAATGAGTAAAGGATAACAAATTAAGAAGTAAAATAGAAAGGAACCACACCACCACCCAGTTTTTCATCTGTAAATCACATCTGTACATGAAACAATTTGAGATTACAAAAAAAAAAATTGGTGGGTTTTTTGTTGGGGTTTTTTTTAGTCCTAGGGGCAGAAGAAGGAAATTGAGTCCAGGGGTTAAAAATTAACATCTACAATCCAGATTTAGGAGCCAGGCAGTAGGGGTCCATGCCCCAGGCTCGGCTCCCAACCAGATGCTATGTCACCTGTTCTGTTGGCCTCATCTGGATGTCTCCAATCTGCAAACAGTACAGTGGAGTGGGCAAGACTTAAGCTCTCTCCCCTATCCTCTACAACCCCAAGAAAAGACTATCTCCAGAACTAAAACAAATTGCCAAGAATTATTACACATGCACACCCACCCCCCTAAGCCTCTAGTTTCACTTTTGGCTTTCTGTAAATAGTTAATCTAATAATCCCTCCCTCCAATTCAGAGACAAATCAGTATAGATATTACATAAATGTGTTTCCCACTTCCATTATCTTTTCTACTCTTCTACTATGAAGTTATGAACAGTCATTCCCCTAAAGTCCCTGAAAAAGCAATGGTCAGGTCTACTCACCTGGACATGTGGTGGGGTACTGAGGACAAAGATGACGGCTTCAGCTACATCCTCAGGTTTGAGACACTGAGAGCATCAGGAGAAGGGATGAGAGACCATTTCTATTCCTACTGTCCACCCCAATCCTCCCCTCTCCCCATCCAACCTGTCCTCTCCTCTTTGTGACCTCAACCCTTAGTCATGGAATGTCTACTGATTATAGGACTTGGCCATTCTGGTAAGACACTTTTGGCTACTGGAATTAGTGGGGTTAGGAGGTCAGTGACTTGAAAACTGGACTGAATCAAAATTTTTTTAGAGCTGAAAGACACCTTAGAGATCATCTAGTCTAACCTCCTTGTTTTATAGATGAGGGAAATGTGCCTCAGAGGTTAGGATGTGCGAAGTCACAGAACAAATAAGAAACAGAGCTGGGACTGGATGAGATCCAGGTGGCCCAACTCCCAGTCCAAAGCTCTCTTCATTGTACTATGAGGCTTTGTTCTCTCCCCTATGGTTCAGTGTCCAGCCCTTCAGATCCCACCTTGATGTGCTCGTAGGTCTCAGCTGCTTTCACAGGGTCGTTGTCATGAAGTTTGAAGGCGAATCCTGTCTCCACCACCCCAGGAGAGATGCACTGGAGGGGCAGAGGGTGCCTGCTCAGGGGATAAGCCTCCATTTCTACTATTCCTCCCCTTCCCAATCCCTATCCCATGTGAGGGAAAGAAAATCAGCAAAAATGAACAAGCCATGATGAAGAGGGCATCGTGAGGGGATGCAAGGCCAAAAGATGAAGAAAGACCATAAAATGCCTAGGGTACAGAAATGACCACTCACTGTCCAGCAACCCTTGTACCCTCTACAAGGAACATCAAATAGTAATCTACTCTCTTATGATCACATCAGCCACAACCCAATCCTATTCCATCCAAGCAGCCTTCTTGATACAGCCCTTACCCAGGTCCTCCATTCTGCCTCAGAATCTCTGTCTGGTCCTTTTGTCCTCGATCACAGAGGAAAAAAACCTAGGCTTAGACCAGGGCCATGAAAACAGCAGAGACAGGAAGAAACCCAAAACTTCTGTCTCTTTCCCCATCACAACTAAATGCACTGCTGGGAGAACTGTACTCCCTCTAAGGTGAAGGGTCACGCGCCTCAAATCCCCCCTTGGGGCAAGAGTTGCCTCACTGTGGCTCGGATGTGAGTATTGGCCTCTCGAAGCTCCTGCCGCAGTCCCTCAGTTAGTGCAGTGATAGCGAACTTGGTTGCACTGTAGAAATGCACATCAGACTGGGCTACCACCCGGTGACCCAACATGCTGTAGAGGAAGGGTGAAATCAAGGTATGAGAGGAGAGTCTGGCCCTAGCCCACACCTATGCCCTACAAATGTCCTTCCCTTGACTGCTCCTCCTCAGCTATTCTGCCCTCTCCTTACTCCAATATGTTGACTCACACCTTAGCTTCTCTGCCTTCTCCTAATCCCCTGAATTTGCTCACTATTCCCTTCACCTCTCTTTGAACTACACCTGAAATGTCCTTTCCCATCAATGGCCATTCATAGGATCACAAGATTTAGAGATTCAGCCCAGGATTCTTAACCTGGTTTGTGTCATTGACCACTTCTCAGAATGTTTTTAAATAATGGAAGGAAATGTTAAATTTCAGTTAGAAGCAAGTGGAAATAAAGATGTAATTTTTTTCCCCATCCAAGTTCATAAACCCTCTTCTATCCATGGGCCCCTTGGGGGGCTCCAAGTCATGAAGAGTCCTGATCTAGGGCAACCTATTCATTTTACAGATGAGGAAACTGAGGTCTAATGTGGGTGGTCAGGGGACTTGCCTAGAGCTACACAGCTAGCAGAGTTGGGATCTGAACCCAGATCCTCTGAATCCAACCAACCACATGCTGCCTCTCAATTCTTCCTATCATTTGGGCAGCTCCTGAGTCTACCCCCTCAAGGAAACCTTTCCAACCTATGACTGGCCCAGGAACTCCCCCCAAATGTTGCTGAAAGTTTACCCTGTTCATATCAATGACAAATGCGGATGCTTTCTCCTCAGACGTATTTTTTGGTCTAATTTAATAGTGTAATATCACAAAAACAATGGCACTGAACCATTCCTGCATCATCACCCACCCCTTATTTACCTGTTGATGTTGATAATGTGTCCATCATCCACACTTCTCTCCTTCATGGACTGGTATGCCTCCCGGGTACAGATACTGGCAGCCAGCACATTCACCTACAGGCAAGGATCAAGGATGGAGAACTGAGAAGTCCAACCAGGAAGATCTTAGGATTGCACCAGTCCAAGCTAAAACTGAAGGAGCGTGAGAGTGCTAAGGGGGATGGAGTAGGGAACTAGGATGATTATGTGTATTTTTAGTCATTTTTTTTATTCCCAAGACTGTTTAAAGCCTTTGGAGCTAGAAGGTGGAGGAGAGGGAGATTTACTTTCTCTTGCATTTTTTTTAAATGTCAGATGTGGGGACAACTAGGTGGTGCAGTGAATAAAGCACCAACCCTGGAGTCAGGAGGACCTGAGTTCAATCTGGCCTCAGACACTGACACACTTACTAGCTGTGTGACCATGGGCAAATCATTTAACCCCAACTGCCTTGCCTTCCCCCCTCAAAAAAAAATAAATAAATGTCAGATGTGGTAATTTAACCTGGTCATACCCTAACCCCTTCTAAAGCTTCTACTCATCTCCAGAAAAAGAAAGGTCTGTGTTCCACCAACAAGGGGTCTGCCTGAATCCTACGCTGGATGGAGGAGCAGAACGCTCCTCCTCCTAAACGCAGCAAAAGACTGGCTCCTCTTTGTCTCCATCTCTGCTCTTTCCCTCTCCTTTTGAAATAGCGTCTTATTGGTGATGAAGAGGAGAGCAAGAACCATATTAGTGGCAAAGTCTTGGAGGTCGAGGAACCAGGAGACCTCCCTGCCACAACTACCCAGGCACCTCTACGAATGGGTTTGCCCAGATCGGCTACAAATAACCCATTTGGGCTTGCAATCTGTATATCATAGCCTCCATACTGGGGCATCTCCTACTAAATGCCTTGCTCTCAGAACATCTGGTGGCACTCGCCCTGTCCTTCATTTCCAGACAGTTCGCCTGGTATCAGAATGAGAAACTCATGATAAACTTAGCCTAAAAATATCCCAGTATCTTCCTCCTCTCCCTCTGGCCCCAACTTTCTATACCTCCTACTATCATTTTACTTAAAGAAATTCCTAGAGGGGTGGCTAGGTGGTGCAGTGAATAAAGCACTGGCCCTGGAGTCAGGAAGACCTGAGTTCAAATCCTTCCTCAGACACTTAACACAAAAACTAGCCATGTGACCTTGGGTAAGTCACTTAACCCCAATTGCCCTCCAAAAGGCAAAAAAAATTCCTGGGACATGGAAAAGATAGGTAAGGTAGAGATCCTAGGAAGATGTGAATTAAGACAGTTAATCTCAAAGGGTTTACCCACCCATGCATATAAGAGACATGGGCTGGCAGCCTCATCTTCCTTTTGGCTCCTCCTCTAACCTATCTACATTCTCTCCCACAAACCCCAAGCCCCTGGCCTAACTATGAAGTTGAACTAGCTTGAGGGGATCTCCAAGAAGCCCAAGGAATTAGTTTTCTGGCTCCCAAAAAACCTACATACCCCGACCTTACTTGTTTTAGCAAAGTGGGGCACTTCCAAAATCTCCATTCTCCAAAGAAAATGGCAGGCCACTGTGGCCCCACCAGGCTCACTGCCCATGGATATAGATAAGCCTCTCTCAGAGAGAGGTAACTGGCTAGGAAGAGATTAAATGTTTCTCTTTATCAGGTGTCAGACCTAAAGCCTCAGGAATAGAACACCCACAGTGTGAACCAGCTTCAGCTTCCAGTGACACTGGGAGACAAGACACATATGTCAACAGGGAAGGGAGGGATGTGCAGTGCTCTGACCCTCTGACACTTCATACCACTGTGCTTTGTACTGGGCAAACATGAAAATAAAACAAAATACCAGAAAGTAAACCCCAGATCTGAGCAAAGAATGAATTCTGAGCAGACTAAACAGAATCCAAGGGAAAAAATGTTTTTAATTAATAGTAATGATAATCACTAGATCAGGGACAAAGACCTTTCCCAGAGGGAGATGGTAAAGACAAGCTGACATCAGAAAAGGTGGGGAGGGAAGCAGGAAAGGAATCACAAGACAACAGGACTCACCCAGAATCACTCAGGGCTGGGTTAGAGAAAGTCAAACCTGGAAGATATGTCACCTGACTCCTAGGACTGTGCTCTTCCACTACACCAAATGTCATGTTCCTTCTTGTCAACAGAAACGGAATAAAGGTTTGGGGGAAGGGGGAAGCTACCTCATTGTATACAGTACTTAATCTTTCAAAGGACTTTCACATATATTATCTTATTTGATATTATGATAACACTGTGAGTTAAGAATGGTGCCCCTCTAGGAGCGCCTAGGTTGTACAGGAAATAGAGCACCAGCCCTGGAGTTAGGAAGACCTGAGTTCAAATTCAGCCACAGACACTTAACACAGCCATGTGACCTTGGGCAAGTCATAATTGCCCTGCCTTCCCCCCTCTAAAAAACAAAACAAAACAAAAAAAGAATGGTGCCCCTCTAGCAGAGAGCTTTGGAAAAAGCAGACAATTATCAAGTATTCATTGAGATAAAGTATACACACACACACAAAACATATTTATAGTTGGGTTGTTTTTTTTAAGAAGAGGAAGCAGGTACTCATATAGAGGATAAGACCTAAGGTTATACAGCTAGCCAACCACTGGCAGCAGCTGGGAAACAGAACAGACAGCTCCTAATTCCTAGGTTGCTGCTTTTCCTGCTAGGCAGTGATATTTTCCCCATCTTATAAACTCTCAAGAAAAAGATATACAGCTTAACTCCAGGGTCAAAAAGGAAGCAATAAGGCTAAATATGGTAGTTAAATGGAATGAGGGAATGAGGGGGATTATTAAATCTCCTTCTGTAGAGAGACATGACTTCACCAAAGCCTCATGTAGTAAATCCTGGTCCTGGATCATCCACTCCAGGAAGTCAACTGTTCCACAGCAGTCTTCTCCTTCTTCCTACCCCCCCTTACAAAAGCTACAACTCTCACATTCAACATATCTTTCCAACCACTAGTGTGGCCACTGAGTAGGGGCTCAGGCCGAGCCACACCAGCATTGTTGATGCAGATATCCACACCCTTGTGTTGAGTTCGGACAGCTGAGAACATGGACAGAATGTCTTCCTCTTGAGACAGATCACATTTGTAAGGGACCAGAATCCCTGGGTAGCCAGCACTCTGACACTCAGCAGCCAGTTTCTGGGGATAAAGAGAAGAAATCTGGTCAGGGGACTAATATCTAATGAGTTGTTAAGCATGCTCTCTCTCTCTCTCTCT